>NC_053492.1:422576594-422876594 GCF_905171775.1 Rana temporaria | reverse complement strand
TTTTGCTATAATAAATATCCCCAAAAATATATAAAAAAAACTATTTTTTTCCTCAGTTTAGGCTGATACGTATTCTACATATTTTTCGTAAAAAAATCGCAATAAGCGTTTATTGATTGGTTTGCGCAAAAGTTATAGCGTCTACAAAATAGGGCATAGTTTTATGGCATTTTTATTATTATTTTTTTTACTAGTAATGGCGGTGATCAGCGATTTTTATCGGTACTGCGACATTATGGTGGACACTTCGGACACTTTTGACACATTTTTGGGACCATTGGCATTTTTATAGCGATCAGTGCTATAAAAATGCATTGATTACTATAAAAATGCCACTGGCAGGGAAGGGGTTAACACCAGGGGGCGAGGAAGGGGTTAATTATGTTCCCTGGGTGTGTTCTAACTGAAGGGGGGGAGGGGACTGACTAGGGGAAATGACTGATCGCTGTTCATACATTGTATGAACAGATGATCAGGCATTTCTCCCCCTGACAGGACCGGGAGGTGTGTGTTTACACACACAGCTCCCGGTTCTTGCTCTGTAATGAGCGATCGCAGGTGCCAGGCGGTGATCGTGCACGCGCGTCTGGATCACAGGCGTGCGGGGGTGCGCACACGCCCCTAGTGGCTGATTCGTGAGATGACGTAGATCTAATATTAGGACACTTACCTGTCCTGGAGTCCAGCAACTTCTGCAGCAGAAGACAAGCAATCGCTCGTCTTATCTGCTGCCCCCACCGCCATCCTCGGTGAGGGAATCAGGAAGTGAAGCGCTCCCGCTTCACTGCCCGATTCCCTACTGGTTCCTCACTGGTCCCTGTTGTGTTCTGGGAGCCAAGTGTTTCCCAGAACACAACGGGCGGGGGTGGGAAGTGGCGCACTACCCGCAGAATCCCTGCAGTGAGGACTCCCGGAAGTGGGTGCAAATACCTGTCTTTGACAGGTATCTGCACCCCCTCCCCCCTGAAAGGTGTCAAATGTGAGACCCAAGGGGGGAGGGTTCCGATGAGAGGAAGTTCCACTTTAGGTTGGAGCTCTGCTATAAAGTGAAACTTGAGGCTTTTTTTTCTGCACAGATGATCAATTCTGGGTTGAACTTGAGATATCCGCACACAACTGAAATTAAACGGTTTTGTGTCCCAATCAGAGTCCTTTTTTTACAGCAGGTGTCCCAATCAGAGCCCTCTTTACAGAAGGTGTCCAGTCAGATTCCTCATTTACGGCAGGTGTCTCGATCACTCCTGTTAGTGAGGAGCAGCTCAGCACTGCCCTTGGTACCCGCTAGGCCCCACCCTTGTAATGGCTGTGACATGCAGTCTACCAGTGCCCATCCTAGCTCTGTCTATCCACTCCCCCTATCTTTAACCTCCAGCCATGTGCTCCGATGGCTCTCTGTCCCTCCTGCACTCTGCATTGCAGCAGCTATAAGACTTGTGCCACGTACACACGGTCGGAATTTCCGACAACAAATGTTCGATGGGAGCTTGTTATCGGAAAATCCGACCGTGCGTATGCTCCATCGGACATTTGCTGTGGGAAATTTCCAACAACAAGTGTTTGAGAGCTGGTTCCCAAATTTTCCGTCAGAAATTCCAATCGTGTGTACACAATTCCACGCATGCTCGGAATCGAGCAGAAGAGCCGCACTGGCTATTGAACTTCATTTTTCTCGGCTCGTCGTACGTCTTGTACGTCACCGCGTTCTTGACGTTCAGAATTTCCAACAACATTTGTGTGATCATGTTTATGCAAGACAAGTTTGAGCCAACGTCCGTCGGAAAAAAATCCACGGTTTTGTTGTCGGTATGTCCAATCTTCTGTACCCGGTATTATAGTTTTGGGTAATGCAGAGTGCAGGGGTAACAGAGAGCCATAGGAGCACATTGCAGAGGGGAGGCAGAGAGCCGCTGTAAGAGCTCATCGTTGGATTGAGCCTCTTGCTACTGCCCTGTCAGCGCTGCCAGGGGCGTAACTAGAAATCACAGGGCCCCATAGCAAAATGTTGTATGGGGCCCCCCCCCCTCCAAAAAAAAAATAAACTAATGCCATTGAACAACACATTACTACACTCATGTGGCACAGTACCCAAGCAACAGCTTATATTAATTTTGAACAGCAAAACAAAAATTTAAATAACCTGTTGGTGTGCCTTGAGGACTGGAGTTGGGAAACACTGCTCTAGACCTCGCTGTTCATAGTGTCCATGAGGCCCCATGCTTCCGATGTAGAGGTCCATGGTCTTTACACAATACATGATCCTGGAGGAGGAGGGAGAGGGGGGGGATAGGACAGAGGAAGGGGAGTAGAGGGGAAGGGGAAAGAGGACATAAGGAGGAGAGGGAGAGGTGAGAGAAAAGGAGGGGGCAAGAGGGCAGAAAGAGAACGGGGGAAACCGAGGGAGGGGAGGGAGAGAGGACAGAGAAAGGGATGGGGGAAGAGGACAGAGAGTAGACAGAGGGGGAGAGGAGAGAAGGAGGGGGAGAAAAGACAGGGGGCAGAGAGGATATAGAGGGGGGAGGTGAGAGTAGACACAGGGAGTTTAGTAGAGAGAGGGTGGGGGGATCAGAGCAGACAGAGAGATGTGGGAGAGGAGAGAGTAGACAGAGGGAGTTTAGTAGAGAGAGGGTGGGGGGATCAGAGCAGACAGAGAGATGTGGGAGAGGATAAAGAGAGGGGGGAGAGGAGAGAGTAGACAGAGGGAGGGGGGGTAGAGAGAGGGTGGGGGGATCAGAGCAGACAGAGAGATGTGGGAGAGGATAAAGAGAGGGGGGAGAGGAGAGAGTAGACAGAGGGAGGGGGGTAGAGAGAGGGTGGGGGGATCAGAGCAGACAGAGAGATGTGGGAGAGGATAAAGAGAGGGGGGAGAGGAGAGAGTAGACAGAGGGAGGGGGGTAGAGAGAGGGTGGGGGGGATCAGAGCAGACAGAGAGATGTGGGAGAGAATAGAGAGAGGGGAGGGAGAGGATAGAGAGAGGGTGAGGAGAGAGTGGGCAGAGGGAGGGGGAGAGGATAGAGGGGGGAGATAAGAGTGAACAGAGGGAGGAGAGGATACAGAGAGTGGGCAGAGGGAGGGGTATAGAGAGAGGGTGTGGGGGAGATCAGAGTGGACAGAGGGAGGTGGGAGAGAGTAGAGCAGACAGTGGACAGAGGGAAGGGAGAGAGAGAGGGAGGGAGGGGAGAGGATAGAGAGAGGGCATGGGGAGAGAAGAGAGTAGATAGAGGGAGGGGGAGAGAATAGAGAGCAGGAGGGGGAGAGGAGAGAGTGGACAGAGGGTGGAGGGAGAGGATAGAGGGAGGGGAGGGTGGATAGAGAGAGGGTGTGGGGAGATCAGAGTGGACAGGGGGAAGTGGGATAGAGAGGATAGAAAGAGGGAGAGGGGAGTGTGGACAAAGGGAGGGGGAGAGGAGAGAGTGGACAGAGGGAGGGGAGGATAGAGAGGGAGGGGAGAGAGCATAGAGAGGGAGGGGAGAGAGTGAGGGGAGAGGATACAGAGAGGGAGAAGGAGTGGATAGGGGAGGGATAGCATGGACAGAGGGAGGGGGAGAGAATAGAGAGGGAGGGAGTGGATAGGGGGAGCTTAGTGTGGACAGAGGGAGGGGAAGAGGATAGAAGAGGGGGGAGAGGAGAGAGTGGAAAGAGGGAGGGGGAAAGA
This sequence comes from Rana temporaria, assembly GCF_905171775.1. Lineage (NCBI taxonomy): Eukaryota > Metazoa > Chordata > Amphibia > Anura > Ranidae > Rana > Rana temporaria. Next base: position 422,872,942 of record NC_053492.1, on the reverse strand, counting down.
ATAGAAAGAGGGAGGTGGAGAGGAGAGAGTGTAAAGAGGGAGGCGCAAAGGATAGCTAGAGGGAGGGGGAGAGGATAGAGAGAGGGAGGGGGAGAGGATAGAGAGAGGGATGGGGAGAGGATAGAGAGAGGGATGGGGAGAGGATAGAGAGAGGGATGGGGAGAAGATAGAGAGAGGGATGGGGAGAGGATAGAGAGAGGGATGGGGAGAGGATAGAGAGAGGGATGGGGAGAGGATAGAGAGAGGAATGGGGAGAGGATAGAGGCGTGGACAGGAAGGGGAAAAGGATAGAAGAGGGGGGAGAGGAGAGAATAGAAAGAGGGGGGTGGAGAGGAGAGAGTGGAAAGAGGGAGGGGGAAAGGATAGATAGATAGATAGAGGGAGGGGGAAAGGATAGATAGAGGGAGGGGGAAAGGATAGATAGAGGGAGGGGAGAGAGGATAGAGAGGGAAGGGAGAGAGGATAGAGAGGGAGGGGAGAGAGGATAGAGAGGGAGGGGAGAGAGGATAGAGAGGGAGGGGAGAGAGTGAGGGGAGAGGATACAGAGAGGGAGAAGGAGTGGATAGGGGAGGGATAGCGTGGACAGAGGGAGGGGGAGAGAATAGAGAGGGAGGGAGTGGATAGGGGGAGCTTAGCGTGGACAGAGGGAGGGGGAAGAGGATAGAAGAGGGGGGAGAGGAGAGAGTGGAAAGAGGGAGGGGAGAGAATAGAAAGAGGGAGGAGGATAGGATAGAGAGAAGGAGGAGGAGAGGATACAGAGAGGGAGAAGGAGAGGCTAGAAAGAGTGGCTAGGGGAGGGATAGCGTGGACAGAGGGAGGGGAAGAGGATAGAAGAGGGGGGAGAGGAGAGAATGGAAATAGGGAGGGGAGAGAATAGAAAGAGGGGGGTGGAGAGAAGAGAGTGGAAAGAGGGAGGGGGAAAGGCTAGCTAGAGGGAGGGGGAGAGGATAGAGAGAGGGATGGGGAGAGGAGAGTGGATGGGGGGAAGGTAGCCTGGACAGCAGGAGGAGGAGGAGAAGCAAGAGTGAACAGAGGGATGTAGGTAGAGAGGACAGAGGGGGGGGAAGAGGACAGAGGGAGAGAGAGGATGGAGCAAGTGAGGAGAGAAGAGAAAGGGGGTGAAGAAAATAATGGGGGAATGGAAGGGGGAGATAAGAGGCTTAGGGGGCAGAGGGAGGGGGGCTGCTGACATGTGGTAATTGGGATATGTGGATACAGTGTTCAGTGGGTATCAGGATGTTCAGTGCTCCTCCTCACACTGCAAAGACACGTTATACTGAGAGTGAGAGACCCTGGACTGATACACTATACTTCCCCCTCCAGCCTCGCACTAAGTTAGTCCTCCACAGACATGCTGGACATTGTAGTCCCACTCCCACAGACTCCTCTACACAATGGGGCACACGGAGACCACCTTCTGCTCTTCACCTTGGTCCTCCTCCTCCACGACTAAAGGCAGCAGGACTCTGAGGGAGAAGCAACTTCTATCTCTCCCGCGCTCTCTGCAGTGCAATCTGGGAGTTGTAGTCTCTCTGCAGAGCACAGGCACCAGACGGCCAAGTTGAAGTCTGTGTGCCTGTACTCTGTGGGAGAACTACAACTCCCGCCATGCACTGGGGCCGCCATCGCCGACTTTAGGTGGAGCCTGGGAGCCAGGCAGCCTGCTATTGGACGCAGGCAGCCCGAGCCTGCCCACCATCCACCCCAGGAACGATAGTAGCAATGTCACTTCAGCTTCTTCAGTCTCTGTCTGTCCCGCACAACACCTTGAAGGCAAATTAGGCAATCGCGCGATGGCGATCGCCTAATTAAAGAGCCGACTCTGCTCACCGGGCCCCACTCGGCTGCGGGCCCCATAGCGCCCGCGTGGGTCGCTATGGCGGTAGTTCCGCCACTGAGCGCTGCCATATAAGACCTCGTTCTTCTTTGGCTCCTGTTCCTGCACTCCTGCCCTGCTCCGCCCCCTGACCTTATAGGAGCCGAAACTACAGAGATACCATCGGATATTCATGCGCACTCAGTGTTAGCATGCATTAAGGACAAGGTTGGCTATATACATCCGCCACAATGTAGATTTCCCGGGGAACTCCTTGGGACTTCCCTCAGAACCCTGGTTGAGAAACACTGTTATACATGGTGACCTGTGTTTTTCTGGATAAGACACCACAGATCCAGGCTATGGCTACAGAAAACAATTGTTTTCTATGTGCTCTCTTCACAACACAGCAGTGGTGTGCGGTGCAGTGTGAAAAATATAACCCCATGCACTGCAAAGGTTAAAATGCTCATTTATGTCTAGAGTCCTCTTTTTCCCTTACGATCTGGCAGTAAACTGTTCTTCTGCATCCCAGAGAGCAAGAAATGGTGTTGCAAGTCTGAAAATGACTTGCTAAGCTATTGCTAGACATGCCAGGAAGTGTGTTGCACAATTGCAGCAAGTCTGCATTGAATGACTCCAGATCAACTTTCTTTGTAAACATTTTGCAAGTTCTAGTTCAGTTATGTTGTGAAACAGTCATCCCAACACAGGGGGCACTGTGACTTGCAGAGCTCTTGCTGTAGACTCACCAATGCAACTTTGCTCTTGCTAGAGACTTGCCATGCAAATTTACTACAAGTTGGAAAAGTGTCAACTAGAACTTGTGCTCTGCAAGTGTAGTGTACAACTTGCCAGTAAAAATGTGTAGCAAGTTAACACAACTTACAATTCAACACTGCCAAAAATTTGTGGCAAGTTATCCTTGCTATCTGGACTGCTATGCCGGGAATAGTACATATAGCTGCAGAGGAAGAGAGAGCCGCACGGACTGTGCCCTCTCTCTCCTCGCAGAGTCACGCTGCACGAGAGTTAACACAAGTAGCGCACAGACCGGGATGTGGCCGCGGCACCCCTGAGGACTCTTTGCGGCACCCCGCTTGAAAAACCCTGCCCTAGACTGTAACTTTGCAGCACGTTTAACCCGTGCAGCACGGGAGCAGCCCAACTGCATTGAAGGATTTTTCCTTTCCCTTGAGTTCAGCTTTAATGAAGCTTGAGTAGCAGCTCACTGGGGTTGCTGACAACACATCCAAGATGGCAATGCCAAGCAGAAGCCTTAGGACTTTTGGATATCTACACAATGGAAACATTTTTGTTGGCAATGAATGGTCTGGTGTAAAGTTCTCTTTAAAAATAAAATTGTTGATGCCGCGTACAGACGGTCGTTTTTTGTGATGAAAAAAAAACGACGTTTTAAAAAAGTCATTTAAAATGATCGTGTGTGGGCAAAACGTCGTTTTATGTCTTCAAAAAAACGACCCAAAAAAAATTCGAACATGCTTGAATTTTTGGTGTCGTTTTTCAAAACGTCGTTTTTTGTTTCACAGAAATTGACCGTGTGTAGCAAAAAACTACGTTTAAAACTACGTTTTTAAACCCGCGCATGCCCAGAAGCTAGTTATGAAGCGAGCTTCAATGGAAAAAAGTGGTGAACGTAACCTCGCTTTGCTAGAGCATTGTGAAAAAACGATGGTGTGTAGGCAACATCGTTTTTGAAAATAAAGTTTCAAAAACGTTGTTTTAATTCATGATTTAAAACGTCGTTTTTTTTCATCACAAAAAACGACCGTCTGTACGCGGCATTAGAGTATGTAATAGCAAGAAAATACATTTTGGAATTCAGTGGATTTTAAATTTTCATTTAACCTGAAAACATCTATTATTTTCTAAAACGGCTAACTTCTGTGTAACCATGCCAATAGTGCAATGTTTACAGATAGGAATTCATATAATTTTCAAGTCCAGGACTAAACTTCCGCCATCTGCGCGCAGGAGACGTACATGAAGCCAGCGATCACCAGCACCACCAACCACCCATCCCCCCAGCGGGAGACACGGGGGCGTTCGACCCCCCTCGCCCGTGGGGGACGGACATGAAGGTGGCGATCACCAGCACCCCCAGACCAAGACAGACAGACGGGAAGGCGGAGGGCCTCCTTACCTTAGGAGGCAGGTGATGAGTCCACCCAGGATGACACTGTGATCTCCCCTCCTCCTCCCTCCACAGTTCGAGCCAGAGTGCTGGATGTGGCTGTGGGTGAGCCGTCCATGGAGACCTCGCTCAATCAGCACAGAACCCCCCCCCCTGTCAGGAGAGCAGCCGATCGGCTCTCCTCTACTCGCGTCTGCCAGACGTAATTGAGGAAAAGCCGATCAACGGCTCTTCCTGTTTACATCGTCGTCAGCCATGATTTGACACGGCTGATCAAGTGGTAAAGAGCCTCAGATGGAGATTGACACACCGCACCACCGATCGCCATGATGCGCACAGCAGCTGTTATCCTGCTGGACGTCATATGACGTCCAGTCAGGATAAGGCAACCACCGCCTGACCGTCATTCTGCTATAGGCTGGGCGGTAAGTGGTTAAAGGTGCCACTGTGGTCCCAAACTGAAAAAAGAAACTCCTCCTATACACAAATGTTTTGCCTTTCATTTCTATTTTTTACTGAATAGGTTTGTTTTACAAGGTGATCTTTTACAATTACTTTAATTAAATTCATATAGCCATTGGACAATCCCATTGCCAGGGGCGGACTGACCACTGGGGCTCTCGGGCACTAGGGGGCCCCATCAGGGTTGCCAGGCTCATGCTTTTGATGTAAAAATCCTGAGATTTTAGCTGCCTCTGCACTGCCTCCTGGCGTGGTGGCCATCTGTAAGCCTGGGGGCCCCATAATCTTCTATTGCCCGGGGGCCCCATGAATTGCCAGTCCCCCCCTGCCCATTGCTATTGCTTACTAACAAGTAACCATATTTCATAAAATGGGATAATTTACTATTTACTGACATTCAATGCATTTGTAGCTCTAGGAAAGCTACTACCTTTGAATCTATTTGACTGCGCTTTATTATTCCGGTAACGCATACCAGAGGGCAGCAAGTCAAATAGTGGCCTAAATATGTTTTGCTCTATGGAGACAAGAGAAGCTGAAGATGTTATCCAGAGCAGACAGTTGGCAACCAATAATTTCTGTGCAGAATTAATTATTTTGTGCATAGCAAGAGTGATAAGAACATTCCCTATAGGGCCAAAAGTTTGGAGACACTTGGCCATCATACCTACTCAAAAACTTGCAATGTATACAGTTGACCTAGGGAGGGTGGTAGTGAGCTAAGGTCACCAACTTGGTTAGGCTGTCTGATATGGGTACATAAACCATGGCTAAAACTGTTCCCATACAGTATACTGTATGTATTCCAATTATGCATTTGGCTGTTTTCCGTTCATCTTCCAAGCGTGTATTTTTCGGTCCTTCTGCTGTGAACAAGACCTTAGGCTTTTCTAAACTGCTGAGTTACACAGCTGGGCTTTAAAAGAGATCTGAAAAAACAGCAAAGTTTTGATAATTTTAGCAGTTTGGGTAAATCTGCTTTGCCTTAATATTCTTTGCTGATCATGACTAAAGACAGCAAATGTTTTCCACATGTTCGGGATATATGGCTCGCTGTGGACACAAAGGCTATGTAAAACAGTTTAGCGCTGTGGTTTCAATTAAGTGTTATCCTAGAATACACACATCCGACTTGTTAAAATATCCAGGAAGGCTTAAAAAAATTCACAACCAAAATTAATATAACAAAACTACTACAGTAACAAATTATTTTAGCTGGTTTTGGATGAGTTCCAAGGGGCAGGCTTATCGTTGTCCTGATGCAAAATGAAGGAAAAACGTTCTGGACAGCCGCACTCCAAAAATAAATTGCTTTTATTTTAAAATCAAAAAACACACAAAAAGCATGCCACAGCAGACAGGGTTAAAAAACTGACGCGTTTCACACCAAACTAGTGCTTATTCATAGCTTACTCGGTAAGCTTTGAATAAGTACTAGTTTGGTGTGAAAGCAATTTATTTTTGGAGTGCGGCCGTCCAGAACGTTTTTCATTCATTTTGCATCATTCCATGCATTGCCAGCACCCGTGGCTTTGGATCAGGTGAGGAAACTTTCTGATTAGTATCCTAAAGCGGTGATTTCTCCTTATCATTGTCCTGTGTTCAGCAGATTGTGAAATAGTGATCACCTGCACCAGGGGTCAAGTCCTGGGGAAAAAAGTGTGGGAACTCCCCCACCAAAAAAAAAGAAAATGATACACTCATATGCAAAATTACTAAACCGCAAGTCCTTTCTAAATCCCGCAATAACTCGCGGCAGACCTCCGCAATGTCTCCTGGGAACAATGACAAAAGCTCCCAGGAGACATTGCGGCATCGAGGAAGTGACGGAATACCCGCACACTACCCGATGAATCCATATACAGGAAGCGGCCAGTAACATAAAGGATTACTAAGGTTCGCCTGCCCCTGACAGTGACTCAAGCTGGGCATCGCCGCTTAGTGAAGGATTGGCTCTCGGCAGCTCTAGTCCTGCAAAGGGAACTGAGTTCCTGCTGTGAAAAAAGTGCAGGAACTCCGTTCCCCCACGTTCCCGCAGGACTTGAGCCCTGACCTGCACCCTCCCATACAATGAAAATCCAGTTATCTTGAGAAAACGCTACCCCCTCCAGGTCAGCTATATACAATATAAGAATTTTAACAAACCTCTTTTCACATGCCTGTCCGCTTTGGTCCTGTAGATATTGAGATAGGTCATGTCTATGTATTGTTAGAGTAGAACTCCAGAAAAAAAAAAGTCCAGTAAAATTTTAAATAAACAAAGCAGCTTTAGCGGCAATACTCATCTTCAATCCAAGGTTGTACTTTGCAGTAATACAGAGCTGGATCTAGCCAGTCTGATGTAGGAGTGCAGTAAAAAATGGCAGGGGGGCAGAGGATGGGAGGTCAGCAGGGCAGCAGTGCACAAGGGATTGGTAGGGCAGAGGATAAGGTTAGCGATTTGTACAGCAGTGTACACAGGCTATTAGTTTGTAGGACAGTGCACAATGTCTGCAAGGAAGAGGATAGGGGCAGCGGCAGTTTACATTGGGTCAGCAGGGCAGTGTACAGGGGTCAGCAGGGCAAAGGATGGGAGATCAACATGGCAGTGTACAGGGGGTCAGTAAGGCGGAGGACGGGGTCAGCAGGGCAGTGTACAGGGGTTTCCAGGGCAGTATACAGAGGCTAGAAGGGAGTGGACAGGAGTCAGCAGAGCACAGAACAGGGGGTCAGCAGGGTGGAGGATAGGGATCAGCGGGGCAGAAGACATGATGATATTATAAATAAATTATATTTTTGCTAAAATTACACTAAAATCATTAGCGCACACAAACACCACCTAACATACAAAGTTCCTGCTAAATCTAAAAGCTAAACCTGTATTGAGTTAATAAATAAATCTCTGTGTGTGAGTGAGGTCTTGGGACTCATTCACGTTGGTGCCCTGGACTGTACTGTGTGAATCCTTATGGCTCTGGCTATGTAACACTATGGGGATGCAGTGGCTGTACAAACACAGCTGCAGGTCCAAATTTGACAGGTGTATGGTCCTGAACACAGACAGTGTGCATTGGAGACCACTCACCTACACCTGCACACCTGTCAGATTAGGACCAGCGACTCTGTGCGTACAGCATCCTCATAGAGCAGGGCTATGCAATTAGCGGACCTCCAGATGTTGCAAAACTACAATTCCCATCATGCCTATGTGAAAAAATGTGAATGTCATGCCTTTGCCTTTGGGTGTTATGCTTGTGGCTGTCAGAGTCTTTCTATGCCTTTCTAGTACTAAGATTTGTAGGTAAAGTTGATCCAGGGTAAATCCGATTGCCTCTCGGGGGATCAGGAAGGAATTTTTTCCCCTGCTGTAGCAAATTGGATCTCATGCTCTGCTGGGGTTTTTTGCCTTCCTCTGGATCAACTGTGGGTATGGAGTTGGGTGTATAGGATTTTACTGTGTTTTTTATTTTGTTTTTTTATTTTTTGTGGTTGAACTGGATGGACTTGTGTCTTTTTTCAACCTGACTAACTATGTAACTATGTAACTATGCCTCATGGGCATAGCAACTTGTAGTATTGCAACAGCTGGAGGCCTGCTAATTGCATATCCCTGTCATAGAGTAACAGGCAGCTCCAGCCTGTTCCAGTCTCAAAAGTGAGACATAAGGGGTCTGTTTAGACCCCTGATATTACACCAAGGCCCCCCCCCCAATAGTCGGCTCCCAGAGCACAGTGGGAGCCAATCAGCGGCGCAGCGCAACTCGCGCATGTGCCATAGGGAACCGGGTAGTGAAGCCGGAGCGATTCACTTCCTGGTTCCCTCACTGAGGATGGCGGGGGGAGGGGGGCAGCAGAGTGAAGAGCGATCGCTTGTCCTCTGCTGCAGACGGCGCTGGACTCCAGGACAGGTAAGTGTCCTAATATTAAAAGTCAGCAGCTGCAGTATTTGTAGCTGCTGGCTTTTAATATTTTTTTTTCATGGCACATCCGCTTACGATGAAACAAACTGATTTGACTTTTTACAGGGAAAGTAAATCTTCTATTAGACACTTTGCTAAAAGAGGTCAACTGTAATTCGATGATTCCGCATAGGGGTGCTTGTATTTATTTAATTGACCAAAGGAAAAATGTTTCAGCATCAATAGGCATGTCTCTTGCTTCCTTAACCTTCTGTAAAATGCTACAGTAATTATGTGTAAGAGCGATTTCACAGACCATTGAACAGGAACAGTAAAAGTCTAAGAATTTGTTTTTCTGTAAACCATCCGTCAAGATGTGCTCAAGTTATGTGATGGAAAAGGCTCCAATTCCTATTGTTCTTGTTCTACTTCTGCTTGTGCTTCGCAGGTGTCTAGTTGGTATAAAACACATTTTCAAATTTTTGTCCTGGCCTTGATTGGCCCAATCATCGCGGTGACGGTATTTGTACCGTGTGACACAGACAGCTCTGTAGCAAAAGATAAGGCGATAGGTTTGCAAAGGTTTAGGCCCAGATTCTCAAAAGAGATACGATGGCGTATCTCCAGATGCGCCGTCGTATCTCTGAGTCTGGCCGGTCGTATCTATGTGGCTGATTCTTAGAATCAGTTACGCATAGATTTCCCTTAGATCCGACTGGCGTAAGTCTCTTACACCGTCGGATCATAACTGCATATTTACGCTGGCCGCTAGGGGTGTATACGCTGATTTACGCGTCAAAATATGTAAATCAGCTAGATACGCTAATTCAGGAACGTACGCCCGGCCGACACAGTACAGATACGCCGTTTACGTTAGGCTTTTCCTGGCGTAAAGTTACCCCTGCTATATGATGGCGTAAGTGCGGTGTACCAATGTTAAGTATGGCCGTCGTTCCCGCGTCGAAATTTTAAATTTTTACGTCGTTTGCGTAACTCATCCGTGAATGGGGCTGGACGTAATTTACGTTCACGTCAAAACCAATCACGTCAGATCACAGAACATTTACATAAAACACGCCCCCCTGTTCCAAATTTGAATTAGGCGAGCTTACGCCGGCCTATTTACGCTACGCCGCCGCAACTTACGGAGCAAGTGCTTTGAGAATACAGCACTTGCCCGTCTAAGTTGCGGAGGCGTAACGTAAATAGGTTACGTTACGCCCGCACAAAGTTACGCCAAACTACGAGAATCCGGCCCTATGTTCCTACAAGACAGAGGAGTATAAAGACAGGAAAACTGCCAGGAGAGCATTTGGCCCGGGAATCCCGGCCGTGTGTATGCTCCCTGTCAGGAAAACAGCAGAGAATCCAGACGGGAAAATAGAGAACCCTGCTCTCTATTTTCCCGTCGGGATTCCCAGCACAGTGTTTCCTGCCGAGAAAACCAGTCGTCTGTATGCTTACCTGTCCCAGGTAAACCCACGGATGATCGATAAGTGTTTGACGCATGCGCCGTAGCATACAAGTTTAGTGTGGGGTGTAGCAAGATGGCGGCGATGGCATCGAATGTGACGAGCGCCGGCTCATCGTAGTCAATGACGTCACCGCGTTTTTGCCATTCAAAAGAACAGCAGATCTTTTGAATGGCCGTCTGTATGCACGGCTTTGCAAGACAAGTTTGCCAGGAATCCAACCAACATTTTTTTCCTGACGGGATTCTCGGCCGTGTGTACAGGGCCTTTAAGTACAAATCTTTTTCTGACACTTGTTTAAGTTAAACCCAATATTTTTTTACTAGAAAATTACTTGGAACCAATAGTTTGAAAAAATTGCCAGCATTACCTAACAAAAAAAAAGAAATGGGTTTGACAAAAACTATTGCCGCGTACAGACGGTCGTTTTTTGTGATGAAAAAAAACGACGTTTTAAATCATGAAATAAAATGACGTTTTTGAAACATCATTTTCAAAGACGAAGTTGCCTACACACCATCGTTTTTTCACAATGCTCTAGCAAAGCGAGGTTACATTTCACCACTTTTTCCCATTGAAGCTCGCTTCATAACTAGCTTCTGGGAATGCGCGGGTTTAAAAACGTTGTTTTAAACGTTGTTTCTTGCTACACACGGTCAATTTCTGTGAAACAAAAAACAACGTTTTGAAAAACGACACAAAAAATTCAAGCATGGTCGAATTTTTTTTTGGTAGTTTTTTTGAAGACATAAAACGACATTTTGTCCACACACGATCATTTTAAATGACGTTTTTTAAAACGTCGTTTTTTTTCATCACAAAAAACGTCCGTCTGTACGCGGCATAAGAAGCCAAACTTACAAAACCAAAACACAGGATTCTACAAGTTGTCTCATGAACGTCTATAGACCATAAATGGACCCAAATCCCAGCCTAGAAAAATAAAAGATACTTTTTTTTTTTTTGATCAGAAAAGGTATTTATTGAGAAAAAAGAACCATACAAGATTACAAAAATACTCACTACATTGTGCAGCATAAAAAAAAAAAAAAATACTGTATACAGGCTGTATCCTAACACAAATCTCTTCTCGCACAAAAGGTTACAAAACAAAATATGCTGTATCCAAACAAGATTATTGAAATTGTCATACTTAGTGCTGTGCATATCACAACCAATTCTTTTCTCCCTTCCTTCCTCAACTCAGTAAAACTTATTGAGGAGAAACAAAGTAAAAAAAAAAAAAAAAAATTATATAGAAAAAGAAAAAAGGGGTAAAAAAAAAAAATAAAAAAAAAGGGAAAAAGAAAAGAAAAAAGAAAATAACTGATATCACAGGGAAAAACAAAAAGGGGGAAAAGTTTCACAGCTCATATACAGGTCAGACGTTCAGGCAGTCAACGCAATCAGCATTGCAAGAGGGATATGGTAACAGCATTGCTAGCACCCATCACCCCATAGAAAACAAAAAGACAGGTCTCTAAAAGATACTTTTTAACTTTTAGGAAAACGAGTATATAAGGAAATGCAAGATTGGATTTCAGAAGAAACTAACTGGCTCTTGATGGACTCAAATTTTCACAATCTAAAGTCTAATAATCATCTACTATCCTCAGATAGTAGATGATTATTAGACTGTAGATGCAACAGTGCCCATCAATGGAGCCTACCAATGCCCATCGATACAGCCTCACCGGCGCCCATAAATGCAGCCTCACCGGTGCCCATCAATGCAGCCTACCAATGCCCATCAATACAGCCTCACCGGCGCCCATAAATGCAGCCTCGCCAGTGCCCATCAATGCAGCCTACCAGTGCCCATCAATGAATGTTTGCTTGCTTCTATTCAGTCGGGACACAGACACAGTCCTCTGCCACCACTGCGCCCCTATGTGCGAACGAGTGGTGGCTGCCTGCTGATGCTGAGACTTAGTTGCTTTCTGCAGGGAGAAGAGAGTAGGAACACCAGTGGCTGGGCACCCCTAGGCAGCTGCCCACCAGTGGCTGGGCACCCCTAGGCAGCTGCCTACTTTGCCCAGTGGTAGCACCGGCCCTGTTTACAACACTGATTACCAACCAGGTCTTCTTATTCAACATAAGTTCCTGACCTCACAAATGCTCTTTTAGCTGAATTATCAAAAATTGCCACGGGCCCACTCCAAATTCAAATAAGAATATAGGAGGCTTTTTTAGAAGCATAGTGGGCCAACTAACTCCATATTAAAGCGGAGTTCCACCCAAAGTGGAACTTCCGCTTTAAACACTCCTTGCCCGCTTACATGCCGCATGTCATTTTTTTTGGGGGGGGGGAGTGGGGGCTTCGTTAGGAGTGGGACTTCCTGTCCCACTTCCTGCTTCCACCTAGGGACCGCCTAGGTGACTCCTCCTCTGCCCCTAGGCGGCCCCTCCCTCTAGGCGATCTCCTGGGACACGTCACAGGTCCCATGAGATCGCCTGTCCACTTCGGGAGCGCATGCGCAGTGCGTGCCCGGCCATGAAGCCGAAAGTTGTCACGGCCAGGTGCCAGAGTGTGAATGGAGGCGCCAGGGAGAGGAGCGACGCTCCAGGCGGCAGCAACGCTGGACAGTGGAACAGGTAAGAGTCTGTTTGTTAAAAGTCAGCAGCTATACTTTTTGTAGCTGCTGACTTTTAATCACTTCCCTACCGCCTCATTGTGAAATGATGGCGGCAGGAACCCCTCCTCGATCCGGGTGGACGTCATATGACGTCCTGCGTTCCTGGCGATCTAGGGCGCGCGGTGACGCTCGTGACCCGGCGCGGGTGCCCGGCGGCCGCGATTGCCGCCGGGTACCCGCGATTGACGGTAATCACGGCAGGAGTGTGGATCTGTGTGTGTAAACACACAGATCCACCTCCTGTCAGCGGTGAGGAGACCGATGTGTGCTCCCAGTACAGAGGAACACACATCGGTCTCCTCCCCTTGAGAGTCCCCTCCCCCCTACAGTTATAACACACCTTAGGGACACATATTAACCCCTTCAACGTCCCCTAGTGGTTAACCCCTTCCCTGCCAGTCACATTTACACAGTAATCAATGCATATTTTTAGCATTAATCGTTGTATAAATGTGAATGGTCCCAAAAACGTGTCAAAAGTGTCCGATGTGTTCGCCGCAATGTCACGGTGACAGTAAAAAAATCGCAAATCGCCGCCAATACTAGTAAAAAAATGAATAAAATAAAAATGCCATAAATCTATTTTGTAGACGCTATAACTTTTGCGAAACCAATCAATATATGATTATTGCGATTTTTTTTTACCAAAAATATGTAGAAGAATAAGTATCGGCCTAAACTGAGGAAAAAAAAGTTTTTTTAAAAAAAATTGTGATATTTATTAAATAAAAAAGTAAAAAATATTGTGTTTTTTTTTTAAATTGTCGCTCTTCTTTTGTTTATAGCGCAAAAAATAAAAACCGCAGAGGTGATCAAATACCACCAAAAGAAAGCTCTATTTGTGGGAACAAAATGATAAAAAAATTGTTTGGGTACAGTGTAGCACGACCGCGCAATTGTCATTCAAAGTACGACAGCGCTGAAAGCTGAAAATTGGCTTGGGCAGGAAGGTGCGTAAGTGCCCGGTATGGAAGCGGTTAATAAACATTAAAAGGCCGGAACTCCGCTTTAATGCCCAAGGGTTTGGAATGAGATGTCCAGAAAATCATATAGGTGTGATGGACAGGTGTCCCCAAACTTTTTGCCATATAATGTACCAAACATTGGAGAATAAGGAAAACAATATTTGTATTTGGCACAGTTAATTACACAACATGTTTTTACAGCTTAACTAGTCCTTCTTCATCGCTCTATCCCAGCAATCTAGTCCCATTGCTCTTTTGTGATTTTGGCATACAGATCGGCTTTACTGTGAGAGGAACATCATGATTTGTAATCTTCTGGCGCAATGGTTTGTAGCTGACGGTGTCGTTTCTGAGAGTCTAGATTGGGTAACTTGAGTCTGCTGTGGTCCGCTGGCACAGGTCTGAAAACTGAGGGTGGGTGCTTATGTGTAACAGGGAAAGCAATAAAAATAGTTGGAAGAAATCTTCTTTGTTCTTTGTTCATCTTCCATCTCAGATGAAATTAAAACCAGCACAGGCTTTCTCAACAAAGACTGGTTTTATGACAATATTGCGCTATTTTAAACTGTGTTTAGTGGTTTTGTCTGGCATTTTGTGCTCTTAGGTTCTAGGTGTATTGCTATCAAAGACACAATCCAATGGCAGACACCAAAGAGCAACTTTTGTCCCACTTCAACTACTAACCAAGCAAAAATTCACTGGGATGGATGTATCCAGGTGCTGGGCTACAGCATTATGGAGATGGAGACATTGCTCTTTATTCTTCTCTCCCTCTTTTGAGATACCAATGTTATGCTGCACCATTCTCCTCCAACCAGCAGGAGGAGCGATAAAGACAAGCAAGCCTTTATACTTTTATGCAGAGCACTGAGAATCCTAGGCTAGCCTATAATGGTTACACTACAGACATACCTTCCAACTTTTTGAGATGGGAACACCTATTGGCAAAAGTATGTAGGCATAGGACACACCCCTTATTTGCTGGGTGCTTAGTGTGCACCTGTACCTTTAAGAAGGGTTGGGCTTCCTTCAGTCCACCTGCCCTCCACCTACTCACTACTGTTTATGCTGATCTGGACGCCAAATGTCATCTTTTGCCTAGTCCTTACTGTTAATCACTTTGTATGCTAAATTGTGTTATTACCATTGGTAATCTGATTTATTCTCGCCTAGTTGCCAACTATGGGCTAGATTCATAGAGAGTTACGCCGGCGTATCAGTAGATAAGCCGTCGTAACTCTGAATCTATGCCGTCGTAAATTTAAGCATATTCTGGAAACCAGATACGCTTAAATTAGGCTAAGATATGAGCGGCGTCTCCTACACCGTCGTATCTTAGGGTGCATATTTACGCTGGCCGCTAGGTGGCGCTTCCGTCGATTTCAGCGTAGAATATGCAAATGAGCTGGATACGCCGATTCAGAAACGTACGTGCGCCCGGCGGATTTTTTTACGTCGTTTGCGTAAGGCTTTTTCCGGCGTAACGTTACTCCTGCTATATGAGGCATAGCCAATGTTAAGTATGGACGTCAGGGCAAGCGTCGAATTTTGCGTCGTTTACGTCGTTTGCGTAAGTCGTTCGCGAATAGGGCTTTGCGTGAATTACGTTCACGTCGAAAGCATTGACTATTTGCAACGTGATTAGGAGCATGCGCACTGGAATGCGCACTGGGATACGTTCATGGACGGCGGATGCGCCGTTCGTTAGAGACGTCATTTACGTAGGGTCATGTTTTATTTACATAAAACACGCCCACCTCTTCTCAATTTGAATTTGGCGGCAGATTTACGCTACGCCGCCGTAACTTAGGGCGCAGGTTCTTTGTTTATCCAGCCTCACTAAGTTACGGCGGCGTAGCGTATCTGAGATACGCTACGCCCGCACAAACTTACGGCGGGCTATATGAATCTAGCTCTATAATGGGTGAGAATCTAATAATTTTGCCTTTACTACCTGGTTTGGTGCCTGTTTTCTTTGCTATAGTGCTACAACTGGGTAGACATGTGCACGCTGAAATATTTTGTTTCGTAATTTCGTTTTTGTCTGAAAAATAAATGTATTTAGTTACTCCTGAAATTCGTTTTTATTTATTTTGTTTTTCGTTAAATAAATGCATTCGTCCGAAAATCCAAATTAAGGTCGAATCTGTCATTGAAGGTTTATGGTGTCTGTCGAATGTTCTAAGAAGAAGAAGAAAAAAATTTAAATAAAAAAATTTGACAGAATCTTTAAAAAAAGAAAAAGAAAAAAAAAATTCGACTCTTCATGTCTCTCTATGTCGAAACTTCATGTCTCTCTATGTTGAATCTTTTCTCTCTATGTCGAATCTTTTCTCTTTATGTAGAATAATATTGGACCAATAGAGACATATTCTGCATGTCCCAGTGCTAACCAGACAGTAAAAAAAGGAAGTTGTAAGAGTCCAGGGCTTACTACGCATGCACCAATGGTGCGTTGCCGCAAGAGGAAATCCGTGCCAACTGAGCATGCGCCAAAGACGCCTCAGTGCGCCAACCCGCACCTGCGCAGAAGACCTGATGAAAAAAGGCAGGAAAATGCCCAGGAGGCTCACCGGAAGTGACCTCAACCTGATGGAAAAAAGGGCGGGAAAATGCCTAGGAGGTGCACAAGAAGTGACCTCAAACTTCTCTATATAAGCCCAGCCCAGACACTGCCATATTGCTGGATTATCTTCAGTCCCCCCTTGTTTCTGTGCTAGTGTGTGATCTGTCTGAACTTGTTGTGACCTGGAAACCTATTTGACTCCTCTTGATTGCTGCTTCCCATTGAACATGGATTTGTACCTTGACCATTCTACTTCTTTGCCACTTTTGTACTCGGCTGCCAGATTGGAACTGACCCCAGCTTGGATCTCGACCATTCTTCTTCTGATTAACCCTTATGTACTTCGTTGCCGAAGCGGCTCGGATCTCAGAACTAAGGCTTGCACGGTGCTCCGCACCCCTGGCATCCGTGCCACTCGGTGTCCACCAAGTCTCTGTCTCCATCTTCAGAGGCTGCAAGGGAGACCTCCCCACTACTTTGGTCTCACCTCAGGTACGTGGCCCTCGTGACAGAAGTACTTGCTTCCCAATAGGATATTACAAACCAGCACAATGGTTGGGACCTTGTGAAGGAGGTTTTTTTCCTTCTCATTTGTCCTTGAATCTTCAGGGCCCATGTTTATGTGACAACAGGAGGTGTCCCAGCACCTGTCCAACCTTAATTACACCTAATTTAACTAGGTCCTTAAGTCCCAGAGAGCCCTTGTGCAGCTCCATAACCTGCCAAAGGGTATGCCCATCCCTGGCATGACATCAAGTTCATATGAGATTTATTAAAGCGGGGGTTCACCCTATAAACCCCAAAAAAAAAAATGTTTTGTTCTACCATAAAATCAGGCATTGTAGCGCGAGCTACAGTATGCCTGTCCCGATTTTTTTTTCCCCGTACTCACCGTTTACTCGTACATCGAAGATACCGACTCCCCTCGGGGAATGGGCGTGCCTATGGAGACGGAGGATGATTGACGGCCGGCTCTGGCGCGTCACGCTTCTCCGGAAATAGCGGAAATAGGCTTGGCTCTTCACGGCGCCTGCGCATAGCCTGTGCGCAGGCGCCGTGAAGAGCCGAGACCTACTCCGGCTGTCTTCGGGGAGAGTGACGTGCCAGGGCCGGCCGTCAATCATCCTCCCTCTCCATAGGCACGCCCATTCCCCGCGGGAGCCGAAATCTATAATGTACGATTACACTGTGAGTCCGGGGTTAAAAAAATCGGGACAGGCATACTGTAGCTCGCGCTACAATGCCTGTCTCGATGGTAAAATCATGTCACTGAGGGTGAACCACCGCTTTAAAACATTGGAGACCAGAAGATTCATTTTTTTTTTTTCAGAACCTTTTTAAGAGCTGTTTTCATCCATTTCAGGATGAGTAAAAGCTGAACTAGTGGTGAAGTGAACTGTAAAAAGGTATTCTGGATGAAATCCTTTCATTGGGTTAGGTGAACTTTGGAAACCAAGACGTGTGTACAGGGCTTATGGGATCATAGGCATCATGCAAAACCATACATCATGCATAGAGAAATAAAACAAACCCACTATATTGATTTATCAAAAAAAAACTTTATTTGAATTTTTATTTTAACATTAGTCACAAAATTGTAATCATTTTGGAATGGTATTGGCCACGGCCTGATTCATTGGTTTCAAACTATAATTTATCACATCAACTTTTGCATATAAACCAAATCTAACCCAAATTTCTCACAAATTACCATATTCAGCCCAGCCACTTAGACTTGAGCTGATACTGTATTTTAATCAACTTTCACTTAAACCTCCCCTTCAGTTGAAACCGAAGGGAGCCACCACATGAATCGGCCGCGACAAAAAGGGGGGGGGGGAGGGCGGGGAGTCCTCCTGTAGTGTTCAGGCCGGAACTGGTGCTGACCCAGACTCCACTGTCCCTCTCCCTTAAATAGGCCGGTACCGGCTTCTAGCATGTCCTCCCAGAATCATCTGACCCTTTTAACCAATCCCTGCGAACCCTGAGAGCCTTTCCAGCACCTTCTAACATCACCTGACATAGTTAACCAATCCTAGCAGTTCAACTTTCTTCTGTCCTTAAATAACCTCCTGAACTAATAACCCCGGTACCACCTGCCCTTTTTCAACCAATCCTGACTCTAACTACACCTGTAACCTTAAAGCGGTGGTTCCCCCTTAAAAACAACTTTTTTTTATTCCACTGGCCCCCCACATTACAATCGAATTAAGGCTATTATTTTTTTTTGGCTGCTGTACATACCTTGATACAGCATCTTCACACGTGCATCCGGGTTGCGAGTCCCGCGGGAGTGGGCGTTCCTCACATGTGTTTGATTGACATTTTTCCCAAAAACGAGCTCTCCCCCCGTCGCGTAAGCCGCGTCACGATTGGCGAAAGGAGCCGAACAGCGATGCGCATGCGCAGTATAGCGACGACTCGCCGTTCGGCTCCTTTCGCCAACCGTGACGCGGCTTACGCGACAGGGGGGAGCTCGTTTTTGGGAAAAATGTCAATCAAACACATGTGAGGAACGCCCACTCCCGCGGGACTCGCAACCCGGATGCACGGGTGAAGATGCTGTATCAAGGTATGTACAGCAGCCAAAAAAAAATAATAGCCTTAATTCGATTGTAATGTGGGGGGCCAGTGGAATAAAAAAAAGTTGTTTTTAAGGGGGAACCACCGCTTTAACTAGACCTGATGCCATAATCCCATGAGGAAAGGGGGGCCTAAACATCTCTCCCCTTTCAATTCCCATTCATCCACAGGTGGTATTTCAGTTATAGAATATGCTAAAAGAACGATCCGCTTCCCATCACATATATCCCTATGGAGGTTATTTCTCCTCCCCTCTAAGGGGCAGATCCTCAAAGAAATTACGCCGGCGTATCTGTTGATACGCCGCGTAATTTCAAATTTTGCACGTCGTATCTTTGTTTTGGTATCCACCAAACAAGATACGACGGCATCTGTCTTAGATCCGACAGGCGTACGCCTTAGTATGCCGTCAGATCTAAGATGCAATTTTCCGGCAGTCGCTGGGTGGCGTTCACGTCGTAATCCGCGTCGAGTATGCAAATTAGCTTTTTCCGACGATCCACGAACGTACGAGCGGCCGTCGCATTCTTTCACGTCGTTTCCGTTCGGCTTTTTCCGGCGTATAGTTAAAGCTGCTATCTGGTGGCGTACTAAATGTTAAGTATGGTCGTCGTTCCTGTGTATAATTTTGAAAATTTTACGTTGTTTGCGTAAGTCGTCCGTGAACGAGGCTGGACGCCATTTACGTTCACGACGAAAACAATGACGTCCTTACGACGTCATTTGGAGCAATGCACCCTGGGAGTTTTGACGGACGGGGCATGCGCAGTTCGTTCGGCGCGGGGACGCGCTTCATTTAAATGAAATACGCCCCCTACTCGCCGCATTTGAATTCCGCGCCCTTACGCCGCGAGAGATACACTACGCCGCCGTAACTTACGGCGCAAATTCTTTCAGGATTCAAAGTAAGTTACAGCGGCGTAGCGTATCTCACATACGCTGCGCCCACGCAAATGTATGTGGATCTGCCCCCAAATGTCTATATCATATTACCTCCCAACCAGAATGTTTCACTTTCTAATCGTATTTACTGCATTTTATATATAACTAAAATGTCCACAATGAGAACCTTGGGATCATCACCACCAACATCCCAAAAAAGTTGTCTGGTTCAACCTGTCCAGCATCCATCTCCACCAGAAGTACAAATAATGAGTGGCGTAATGCCTTAAAAGAGAATCATTTTCTTTTCCCCAGCTGTTAAAAATAGGCCTAAAATCCTGCGGGATTAGCAGGCACTCAAATATACGGTAATCGATAAACTGTAAACATCAAGTGAAATAAATGTTCTGGTCTGGCAGGAATACTTTGTAAATCGTGTACAGTCTCTGTCAAACATCCTTTCCACCACATATTGGATGCCTCAGATCCAATAAAAGAATCTATATCAACATGGCTATGCCAGGATACATGAAAGTAAGCTCAGGAGGCAGATTTATAGAGAAAGCAAACATTTATTCCTTTTATGGATCACGTTGGTATTTATTGCATTTAAGGAGCTTGTCATGTTTTCCTTTTTCTTTTTGTCCAAGAACCACTCAAATAACGTTCCTACATTTTATCCTTTGGCATAGCTGTAAAGATCCCTAAATATAATAATGTTATGCCTAGTAAGAATTAACGCAGTGATTTCAGTAAAATTTTGCTTAAAATTAAGAAAACGGTACGCCTTTTTTCTTTTCAGTAGAGGATTTTTTAAGTACCGTATATAATCAAGTATAAGCAGAGTTTTTCAGCAAATTTTTTGGTGCTGAAAATGCCCCCCCCCCCCAACTTATACTCGAGTCACCATTTTGCGTCTGATCTCCCAGACTTTGGGGACCCGGTAAACTTGGCACACATATAGCCCCACTCTTCCTCTACAAGTGTGCAAAGTTTGTTGTCCGGGGGACCTACGGCCGGGGAGCACCGATTTTTTAAATCCGGGCACCCCTTCCATAGACTCCCATGTTAAACGGTAATTTCTCTGGTGACTTTGGGGACCCTATACCGGCCGGCCGTAGGTCCCCTGGACCCCATAGACTCCCATGTTTAAACAGTCAAGTCATGGACACAGTGAGGTATGGGCACAGGAAGGCATGGGCACAGGGAGGCATGGGCACAGGGGGGCATGGACCCAGTGAGGCATGCACATGGACACAGTGAGGCATGGGCACAGGAAGACTTGGGCACAGGGAGGCATGGGTACAGGGGGGCATGGACCCAGCGAGGCATGCACATGGACACAGTGAGGCATGCACATGGACACAGTGAGGCACAGTGAGGAACAGTGAGGCATGCAGATGGACACCCTAGGCTTATACACGAGTCAATAAGCTTTCCCAATTTTTTGTGGTAAAATTAGGTGCCTCGGCTTATATTCGGGTCGGCTTATACTCGAGTATATACGGTAGATATATTTTGGGTAATTTCACGTATTCCATATAATAATAATCTTTGTATTCTGTTTTTCCCCCTTGTTTTGTGTGCATTTCATTGTTGTGAGCTTTGGCATTGAATTTTTTACTTTACTTTTTTTAACAGTTTTGTTTTCCTTTCAACTACTACAATTCTACAAACTGCTATCTTAAAAAATAAAGGAAGCACTTTAACTTATGTTCAAGTGGGAAAATTATATAATTATCTTTTAATGACCATATCACAAGGTCTCTCCTTGCAACAATTTTGCGTTCAAGATAAATTTCTGCTGTCTTGGTGTGATCTAGCTTGTTTTGAAACTTTCTAATGAAGTGTATTTTTACAGCGTTTTTTATATAGTGCTGTGTTGCACTATATGGACATATGAGTTTTTATCTTATATGTTTAATAAATGTTATACAGCAGTGCTTGACCATTGTAAGCATTTTCTGTTTTTGGGAATGCTATATCATATAAACCTGTCTGTGAAGACTAAATATGAAAGATTAAAGTAGCTTCTGGATGCTGTGACTTGTTATATTAAAGCGCATATTGACCTACCTATAATTTGGGGTTCAATATTATATGTTGAGCAAAATTTAATGTGGTAATGGGACTTTGGTTTGTGATCTTTACTATTTTGTGTAGCAGAATTTTTTGGGGAAGATAAGGTTTTATGGACATACATGGCATGTTTATATATTTTTATATCCTTGCACATAATTTAAAGTGCATACTTTTTATATATAAAGTGTTACTAAACCCAGGACCCTGCATTCACTATATCTGGTCTCCCATAGCACACAGAACATGGAAATGCAATATTTTTAGTAAATATAAACTGCTAAATACCTTTTCTCAACAGCACTATATAGCAATCTTGTGACTTCTATCAGTGTCTTGTTAAAGCTTGTAGGAGGGGTTTCATTTTCCTATGACTGTCCAATGAGACTGCAGGACCCCTGACCCCCTGTTTGGACACTTCTGATTAGCCATGCATTGATCACATGCACACCCCCCCCCAAGGAAAAAAAACACCCTAGCAATACACACCAAATTAAGCACGTGCAGCGTGACTCCAAAGGCTCTGTCTTATCAGGGGATGGATTGGGGACAGTGGAAAAAGGTGGATCAGAGAAGATAGGATCAGACTTTTTACACCTCTTAGGTAAGTATAACAAGCATGCTTTTCTGCATATACAGACTGATTTTACTGTTGTGGATTTAGTAACACTTTAACTATTGTATTGTGTAAAGGAGCTGTTTTTTTTTTTTTTATTTCACAGGTGGCCGTTCTTTCAGAGTGCATGCATCAGTGATGTCACTGGATGCATGTATAGTAAATTTCTCCTAAACGGTGCACATTTAGGAGATATTTACTGTACCTATAGGTAAGCCTTATTATAGGCCTACCTATAGGTAAAAGTCAGAGATGGGAGTTTACTCCTCCTTTAAGGCCACATTCACACTTGCAAATGGACCCGACATTAGCTCCGGTTGGCAGCCCTATGGAAGGCAGCCCGCTCCCGCAGCTAATCACAGATGCTTGCATGGAATCACTTGCAGGTGATCTCTCCAGCAGCGATTACATGCGAGCAGCCGTGATTAGCCATGGGAGCCATCAGCCTCCCATGGTTTTCAAAGGGGCTGACCTCCACTGGGGCTCTCACATGTAGTCGGTGTCAAGTCCATTTGCAAGTGTGAATGTGGTTTAAAGCTCATATGAGAATTTTTGTGGTTGGATTTAGGTTTGCTGTACTTTTGTTCCTATATTCAGATTGCATCAATCTTACGGCTTTGCTCTCCTGAGCCATTATGTCTATTATAACTAGATTATAATGGAAAAGCTCGCCACGAACCATAACAAAAGGGCTTGAACAGTTTGTATTACATGTTCAATTGTCTGTGATTAGTGGGTGTGACTAGAAAGGCTTGTCATCTGAATTTCATTAGGATGATGACACAATTACCCTTAGCGTGGAGTTATTGGGATGTAAATGTAAGGACGCCAATGCACAGTGCCAACACACATGTTCCTGGATCATGGACGTATTCGTATAAGCAGGTTCTGTAGTGACCTTCTTGATGGCAGAAAATAAATACTCTTGCGCACAAGACTAAAATTAATAGCGGACAATGCCTCATGCCTTGCTGCCCTCAAGGGTAGGAGTATCCTAGCAGTCAAAAGAGAAATGGAAAAAAAAGAGGGCGCGCCAACCTTGTGCATTATCCATAGATATATTTTATTAAAGGAGTAAATTATAAACTACTCACAAACATGTGAAAGAAAACGGCAATATAAAAAGCCTTCAGATGACGGCAACTCATTTGTGGGTGGGACCTCTGAACCCCTCTGGGAGGTGCTCTATGAATGCACACTTGTATATACAGTGCCTTGCAAAAGTATTCATCCCCCTTGGCTTTTTACCTATTTTGTTACATTGCAGCCTTTAGTTCAATGTTTTTTTTAATCTGAATTATATGTGATGGATCAGAACACAATAGTCTAAGGCCCCATACACACGGGAGAATTTATCCGCGAATACGGTCCAGCGGACCGTTTCCACGGATAAATCCTCTCAAAGATATCCGCTGATTTCGATGGGATGGAGTGTACACACTATCCCATTGAAATCCGCGCGGAAATCCTCTGGCGATGACGTGTCGCGCCGTCGCCGCGATTATGACGCGGCGACGGGCGCGACGCTGTCATATAAGGAATTCCACGCATGCGTCAAATCATTACGACGCGTGCGGGGAATCCCTTTGGACGGATGGATCCGGTAAGTCTGTACAGACGAGCGGATCCATCCGTTGGAATGGATTCCAGCAGATGGATTCGTTGTGCAGCACAACAAATATTCGATCTGCTGGAATCCATCCCAGAGGAGATTTCTCCGCGGAAAGAGATCCGCTGGCGTGTACACACCATAGAATCTATCCGCAGAAACCCATTTGCTGGGATTTATCTGCGGATGGATTCTATCGTGTGTATGGGGCCTAAGTCGGTGAAGTAAAATTAGAAAAATATATACATAAAGCTATTTTTCAGAAAAAAAAAATTTGATAAATGGCATGTGCGTATGTATTCACCCCCTTTGTTATGAAACCCATAAAAAGCTCTGGTGCAACCAATTACCCTCAGAAGTCACATAATTAGTGAAATGATGTCCACCTGTGTGCAATCTAAGTGTCACATGATCTGTCATTACATATACACACCTTTTTGAAAGGCCCCAGAGGCTGCAACACCTAAGCAAGAGGCACCACTAACCAAACACTGCCAAGAAGACCAAGGAACTCTCCAAACAAGTAAGAGACAAATGTTGTTGAGAAGTACAAGTCAGGGTTAGGTTATAAAATATCCAAATCTTTGATGATCCCTAGGAGCACCATCAAATCTATCATAACCAAATGAAAAGAACATGGCACAACAGCAAACCTACCAAGAGACGGCCGCACACCAAAACTCACGGACCGGGCAAGGAGGGCATTAATCAGAGAGGCAGCACAGAGACCTAATTTAAACCTGGAGGAGCTGCAGAGTTCCACAGCAGAGACTGGAGTATCTGTACATAGGACGACAATAAAGGCCGTGCGCTCCATAGAGCTGGGCTTTATGGCAGAGTGGCCAGAAGAAAGCCATTACTTTCAGCAAAAAACAAAATGGCATGTTTTGAGTTTGCGAAAAGGCACGTGGGAGACTCCCAGAATGTATGGTGGAAGGTGCTCTGGTCTGATGAGACTAAAATTTAACTTTTTGGCCATCAAAGAAAACGCTTTGTCTGGCACAAACCCAACACATTACATCACCCAAAAAACACCATCCACGATGGAACATGGTGGTGGCAGCATCACGCTGTGGTGATGTTTTTCAGCAGTCAGAACTGGGAAACTGGTCAGAGTTGAGGGAAAGATGGATGGTGCTAAATACAGGGATATTCTTGAGCAAAACCTGTACCACTGTGTGTGTGATTTGAGGCTAGGACGGAGGTTCACCTTCCAGCAGGACAATGACCCCAAACACACTGCTAACGCAAAACTTGAGTGGTTTAAGGGGAAACGTGTAAATGTGTTGGAATGGCCTAGTCAAAGCCCAGACCTCAATCCAATAGAAAATCTGTGGTCAGACTTAAAGTGGAGGTTCACCCTAAAAACGAATTTTTAACATTAGACTAAGCATAGTAAGGGCATTTACTTTCGGCAGGTCTTTTTTTTTTTTCTCCATACATACCTTTATATTCTGATTTGGTCCAGGGCTTCCGCGTTCTGATGACTGCGGGACTGGGCGTTTCTATCCCTGCCTCAGGGTTCCGATGACTGCGGGACTGGGCGTTCCAATCCTTCGGTTCGATGATTGACGGCTTGTGAAACAGGTGACCTGTTGCACAACGCGCGTCACCAGATTTCCGGAAATAGCCGAGCTGCGAGTCCGCACTATACGGCGCCTACGCCCGCCGTGTAGAGCTGACTGCGCTGGCGCCGTATAGTGCCGACTCGCAGCTCGGCTATTTCCCGACATCTGGTGACGCTCGTTGTGCGACAGGTCACCTGTTTCACAAGCCGTCAATCATCGAACCGAAGGATAGGAACGCCCAGTCCCGCAGTCATCGGAACCCGGAAGCCCTGGACAAAAACAGAATATAAAGGTATGTACGGAGAAAAAGAAAAAAAATTACCTGCCTAAAGTAAATGACCTCAGTATGCTGGCTCTGCTAGATGTAATGTTAAAAAAATTTTTGGGTGAACCCCCGCTTTAAAGATTGCTGTTCACAAGTGCAAACCATCCAACTTGAAGGAGCTGAAGCAGTTTTGCAAGGAGGAATTGGCAAAAAAATCCCAGTGGTAAGATGTGGCAAGCTCATAGAGACTTATCCAAGGCGACTTGGAGCTGTGATAGCCACAAAAGGTGGCTCTACAAAGTATTGACTTTAGGGGGGTGAATAGTTATGCACATTGACTTTTTCTGTTATTTTGTCCTATTTGTTGTTCGCTTCACAATAAAAAAAAAAAAGTTGTGGGCATGTTCTGTAAATAAATTATGCAAATCCTCAAACAATCCATGTTAATGCCAAGTTGTGAGGCAACAAAACACGAAAAATGCCAAGGGGGGGAATACATTTGCAAGGCACTGTATATATAAGAAGCTGAAGGAAATAACACTGCTGGGCCCTGAGGAAGAAGGTATCCCTTTGAAACGTGTCAGCAGGCAGTGACCCTCAAAATCTTCTGTTACCATCTGGAGACGGTTATCGTCAGACCGATTGTCATAACCTAAAGGCTATTTATATAGTTTTTAATTTATTCCTTTAATAAAATATATCTAAGGATAATGCACAAGGTTGGTGCACCCTCTTTTTTCCATTCATCTTCTGTAGTGACCTTCAACTGGAATCGAAGATAGTCAAGGCAGAATAACATCACCAGCACACCGTGGATCTCCAATGTGGGTCCAAAGCTTTAATCAGCGATCACATTTTTACAGCAAGAGCAATGTTTTGGAGCCTTGCATGCCTGATGAAGTGGTCCTGTGAGGCTCTAAAGCCCACATTGAAGAACCATGGTGTGCTGGTGACTTTCTTTTGCCTTAAATATAAGGACAGGTAGGGAATGTGGTAGCTGCTGCTGCTGTCTACTTCAGAGCTACAATGTGATCAGCATTGGCAACATTTAACACCGACAGTTCTCTGCTGATTCATTTAATCTATTGCTAATTGAAAATGGGGCAATATTTTCAAATGCACAACTGACTTTCTGTAAATTTTTTCCCAACATGGCAGCTTACATAAAGCAATAAGCTGCATTTAAATGTTATATAAAGTTACATTTTTTTTTTGCTGTATGTATAGGCAATCACAAAAAGTTCTGACAATATAAAGACCTTGACGAAAACCTGTACAAGACCTGCCTGTCAAGATCCAATGGCTTCAAAACTACCCGAGGCAAAAATATATAAGTAGTCCTGACTTCAGTCAGGCATAGCCAGACAATTAATATTTTTAAAAAAGATGTCCCCAATTGAATAAATGAATGAGTGACTTGTATAGCGCTACACATGCAAACTGAATCGCCTCTAGGCGCTTTTTGCAGCCAGTGTCTTCCTGGCTGGTGGGGTCATTTACCTGGTAGGATCTCGACACGCTTGGGACACACAGTCCTACACACATATATACATATATACTGGGCCAATTTGGACAGGATCCAATTAACCTACCAGCATGTCTTTAAAGCCCCAGTACAGGCATCTTTTACCTCTTGCCGACCGCAACATAGCCGATATACGGCTACAGCGCGGTCGAGTTATTCTGGGAGGACGTCTATGGGCGTCCTCCCGTTCTTGCGCGCTCGCAACAGTTTCCGTGCTCGCCGGGTTTACGGAACCCTGCGCAACATGGATTAGGGTAAAAGACCAATGAAAACGGTCTTTTACCATGTGATCCAATGAGGGAGCGATCACAATGTAAACAAACAGGGGTCACAGCGAGGTCCATCTCTCTTCTCTCCTCACACCGATAACAGTGTGTGAGGAGAGAAGAGATTACAGTCGAAAACAGTGAATGTATTTACTATTTTTGGAGAACTACAGTGCCCAGAAGTGCCCTACAGTGCCCCCAAAGTACCCATAATTGCCACTAAAGTACCCAGCAGTGCCACTACAGTACCCAGCAGTGCCACTACAGTACCCAGCAGTGCCACTAGTGTCCATCAGTGCCACTACAAGTCTCATCAGTGCCACATCATGCCACCAGTGCCCATCAGTGCCACCTCTGCCACTACAGTGCCATGCGATGATCAAATAACGCCAAAACAAAGCTCTATTTGTGGGAAAAAAAGGACAAAAAAATCATATGGGTACAATGTTGCATGACCGAGTAATTGTCATTCAAAATGTGAGAGCACCAAAAGCTGAAAATTGGTCTGGTTAGGAAGGGTGTTTAAGTGCCCAGTTGTCAAGTGGTTAAGTGAACGTATGCTCTGGATGTGGAGGATCAGTCAACGTGTTGTCACCTTTAAAAGAATACATTGCCTTGAATAAATAATCATACCCCTTGAAACCAAAAGCGCAAGGCTGGGTTCACACCTATTCCGCATCCAATTCACATTGTAGGAGATTGTGAATGGCTCTCTATGGAGCTGGTTCACATACCTCCGCTGTGGCTTCGATGCAAATTAGCACAGGGGTTCTTTTGATCCTTTTTAAGTCCGAATTCAGCCCAAGATTCACGCTGAATTTGGACCTGTAGCGGGACGCACCAGACCCCTGCTGTAAGCCGCATGCTGCAATAGTGTGAACCCAGCCTAAATGTATTTTATTGTGATTTTACGAGATAGATCAACACAAAGTGGCACATAATTGTGAAGTGGAAGGAAAATGATAAATGGTTTTCAACATTTTTTATAAATAAATATGTAAAAAGTGTGGCGTGCATTTGTATTCAGCCCCCCCGAGTCAATACTTTGTAGAACCCCCTTTCACTGCAATTACAGCTGCAAGTCTTTTTGGGGATGTCTCTACCAGCTTTGCATATCTAGAGAGTGAAATTTTTGCCCATTCTTTTCAAAATAGCTCAAGCTCTGTCAGATTGAATGGAGAGGGTCTGTGAACAGCAATTTTCAAGTCTTGCCACAGATTCTCAATTGGATTTACTGTAGGTCTGGACTTTGACTGGGCCATTCTAACACATGAATTACTTTGATCTAAACCAGGGGTCTCCAAACTTTTTACTTCGAGGGCCACATTCTATATTTTACACATATTCGCGGGCCAGAAAAATCATTTTTAAATAAATCCACAGTAGAAGAAATTAATTTTACTAACTGCTGACAGCAGGACTGGATGGTGGCCCTGTATTCTTTGCTGGCACCTAAACGCTGGAGCCTCATGCAGCGGGGCTAAACTTCCAGAGTTCATGAGGCTTTACATATGTGCCCCCATCAGTCTCCCCATACATCTGTGTCCCCATCACATCAGGGTCAGGGTATCCCTACAAATTAGTGTCCTCATTGGAGCACCCCCCCACATTTTTATGTCCCCATCATTCATCGGAGCCTCCCTGCACATTTGTGTCCCCATCACAGCCCACCCCCGCCTGCATATTTTTGTCCCCATCAGAGCCATCAGCCCCCCCTCCTCACATGTTTGTTTCCCCATAAGAGCCCCCCACATCATATGTGTCCCCATCAGACCCCCCCAGATATGTATGTCCCCATCAGAGTCAAACCCCCCCCCCCACATTTGTGTCCCCATCAGACCCCCCAGATATTTGTGTCCCCATCAGAGTCATCAGCCCCCCCCCACGTGTGTCCCCATCAGAACCCCCAGATATTTGTGTCCCCCCACCCCACGTTTGTGTCCCTATCAGAGTCATCAGCTCCCCCCCACTTTTGTGTCCCCATCAGAGTCATCAGCCCCCCCCCCCACGTTTGTGTCCCCATCAGAGTCAAGTCATCAGCTTCCTCCTCCCCACATTTGTGTCCCCATCAGAGCCATCAGCTTCCCCCCCCCCACGTTTGTGTCCCCATCAGAGTCATTAGCCCCCCCCCCCACGTTTGTGTTCCCATCAGAGCCAAGTCATTAGCTTCCCCCTCCCCACATTTGTGTCCCCATCAGTCATCAGCCCCCCCCCACGTTTGTGTCCCCATCAGAGCCAAGTCA
Organism: Rana temporaria; assembly: GCF_905171775.1. Lineage (NCBI taxonomy): Eukaryota > Metazoa > Chordata > Amphibia > Anura > Ranidae > Rana > Rana temporaria. The sequence goes on along the minus strand of NC_053492.1, from coordinate 422,843,356 downwards.
TCAGCTTCCCCCTCCCCACATTTGTGTCCCCATCAGAGCCATTTAACCCACCCTCCACACAAGTGTAATCATCTCACATCAGTGGACCAAGGACTCCAGCTGCGGGCCGGAAGAAATGGCCTGGCGGGCCGGATGTGGCCCGCGGGCCGTACTTTGGAGACCCCTGATCTAAACCATTCCATTGTAGCTCTGGCTGTATGTTTAGGGTCATTGTCCTGCTGAAAGGTGAAGCAGGAGTTGGTAATGTTGCCAACACCGTCTTAAGACCAGTTTAGAATGCAACTTAAATAACAACGTTTTTCCTAGTTTACCCCCTCCCAATGCCAGCTATGTACTTACTTTGGAGGGAGATGGCTTTTCCATTAGGGCCTGTGATGAAAAGGCTACTTATATGGCATAGCCCAGGGGTCCCACTAGCCAAGAAAAGGACCAGAGCACCATCTTGCACCACGTCACCTGCTGATCTAAGCTATTGCAAATATAAACCCCAAGGCCCCATTCACCCTTGCAAATAGGGCCGTTAGCGACTACATGCAGAAGACCCAACAGGGGTTCCTGGTCATTAGCCATGGATCAAAGCAATGGAAGGCCGACAGCTCCAACAGTTAACTAGACCCGCTTGCATTTAATCAATCAAGCAGAGATTACCTGTGAATGATTAAACCTGGACGCAAACTTACATATGAGGAAATGGTCAGTCTCCCATTGCTTTCAATGGGGCTTCTGCCCGCAACTAATCGCTGAGAACCCTTGCTAATAGTCTCATTCGCAAGTGGAAAAAGGGACTTACTGGATGACATAGTTAAGTTTGCAAAAGTGAAAACTCCATGCAAATAGTGTCTGGACTGGAATTCAAACTGGGGACCCTAGTGCTGAAAAACAGAAGTGCTAACCACTAAGCAACTGTGCTGCTCGTTGGAATTAAATCTACTTTAATTGTGTGTGAGCAGAGCCTTAAAAAGCTGCATATACTTAAGAAATTAGTTGTATTTGTAGTCAGTTATATCAGTAATGGGGTTTAGTGGTATCAGTAACGGGAAGCTATGAGGCCTGAGAGTGGGAAGGGGGACCCCCCAGGGGGGTTGTCTGATAGCTCCATTCCAAAAGATCTGACTTCAGATTCATGGGATAATGCTTTGGAATCATGCTGTTGCTAGCTCTTTTGCATCCTTCCTATCTGTAAGTAAATGTATTGCCTTTAGGGCTTCTGGTCATCCTGGTGAGCACTTTGATATTAACACAGTATGCCTAACACAATATTCACAAGGCCAAGAGTCCCAGTGTCTTCTTAGCTGAAAATGATATGACATTTGAAGTTCATTCTGAAGAAATCCACAGTTTAAAAATATTCATATTACATTTATCGTTTTGTACATAGGAGGACTAATAATAATTTAATACAGATAATCAAAAAACGTTCAGTTCTTGATTAACCGCTTCAGCCCCGGAAGATTTTACCCCCTTCCTGAACAGAGCACTTTTTGACAATTGCGCGGTCATGCGACGCAGTACCCAAACAGAATTTGCGTCCTTTTTCCCCCCCAAATAGAGCTTTCTTTTGGTGTTATTTGATCACCTCTGCGTTTTTTTTTGCGCTATAAACAAAAGAATAGCGTCAATTTAAAAAAAAAAAAACACAATGGCCCTGATTCACGTAGGGCGGCGTAACTTTGTGCGGGCGTAGCGTATCTTCTTTACGCTACGCCGCCGTAACTTAGAGAGGCAAGTGCAGTATTCACAAAGCACTTGCGTCCTAAGTTACGGCGGCGTAGCGTAAATGGGCTGGCATAAGCGCGCGTATTTCAAAGTAGGCAGGTCGTGGGCGTGATGTATTTAAATTAAGCGTGACCCCATGTAGATGCATGGCTGAACAAACGGCGCATGCGTGCGCATGCTCAGTATCACGTCGAATTTTCAAAGTAAATTACGCCTGCTCAATGCTTAGGCGACGTGAACGTAACCTACGCCCAGCCCCATTCACGGACGACTTACGCAAACAACGTAAATTACGACGCTGTTCGGACATTTCCGACGTCCATACCTAACATGATTTACCCCTGCTTTATGAGGGGTAACTTTACGCCGGTCTGACGCCTTACGTAAACGACGTATCTTGATACGCCAGGCGCACGTACGTTCGTGAATCGGCGTATCTAGCTAATTTGCATATTCTATGCGGAAATATACGGAAGCGCCCCTAGCGGCCAGCGTAAATATGCACCCTAAGATACGACGGCGTAAGAGACTTACGCCGCTCGTATCTAGGCAGCTGTGAGGCGTATATGATTCTATGAATCAGGCGCGGAGATGCAACGCCTCACACTCAGAGTTACGACGGCGTATCTGGAGATACGCCGTCATAACTCCTTTGAGAATCTGGGCCAATATCTTTTACTTTTTGCTATAATAAATATCCCACATTTTTTAGGCCGATACGTATTCTTCTACATATTTTTGGTAAAAAAATCGCAATAAGCATATATTGATTGGTTTGCGCAAAAGTTATAGCGTCTACAAAATAGGTTATAAAATTATGGCATTTTTATTATTATTATTTTTTTTTACTAGTAATGGCGGCGGTCAGTGATTTTTATTGGGACTGCGATATTATGGCGGACACATCGGAGACTTTTGACACATTTTTGGAACCACTGACAATTTTACAGTGATCAGTGCTATAAAAATGAACTAATTACTGTAAAAAATTTACTGGCAGTGAAGGGGTTAACACTAGGGGGCGATCAAGGGGTTAATCGTGTTCCCTCTGCATGCTCTAACTGAAGGGGATGGGACTTCAGTTAGGGGAAATGACAGATCGCTGTTCATACAAAGTATAGAGTCATTTCTACCCTGAGAGAACCAGGATCTGTGTGTTTAGCCCTGTGAATTTCAGTTGGGCCCCTGTAAGTTCCTTATTCAAAATCATTCTTAGTAACTATCTCATTTTCGATATAGAGGTTCTTAACTTCCAGCAATATGTGAGTATACTCACTGACTAATCTCCGCTTTGTCTTGCCCGGGGTGATGACTGCGGAATGTCACATCCCACTGTGAATTTTCAATCTAAAGGGATTGTCCAAACTACAGAGGGGAACAGAAAGTTTTGGGCGTCACGTTTATGGATAAGCAGCTGGGCTTCTGCCCTGGGGATACATTGGAGGATCTACAAAGCAAACTGCTGACTTCCTCCCCCAATTCTGTCTGCTCTACTAGCCATATGCAGGACATACATTGCAGACTCTTCCTAGGCAGTGCAACCTACGAGAACGATTTACCATCGCTGGGTAGAAAAGATGTTTAAGTGAACCCATTAGTCACCCTAAACATTTTAAAGTACAGTGAACCCTGCCTAAGAGCAGACACCCCAAATGCATACTGTTACCTTCTTTAGATTAGATTACCCTCTGTTTGCCTCTCTGATGCAAGTTTCACTTGGTGACCAACCATGGTCCCAAAGCCTTTGCCTCAGTTGCTAAGCCCCAATTGTCATTCCGCAATCCTAATGCCGCGTACACACGATCATTTTTCGGCATGAAAAAAAACGATGTTTTTCGGCATGTAGAAAAAACAACGTTTTTCCAACTTCATCATTCATCATTGCCCACACACCATCGTTTTTAAAAAATGCTCTAGCAAAGCGCGGTGACGTACAACACGTACGACGGCACTATAAACGGGAAGTTCCATGCGGATGACGCCACCCTTGGGGCTGCTTTAGCTGATTCTGTGTTAGTAAAAGACGATTTGCGCTTTTCTGTCTACTACAGCGTGATGAATGTGCTTACTCCATTATGAATGGTAATTTTACCAGAACGAGCGCTCCCGTCTCATAACTTGCTTCTGAGCATGCGCAGGTTTTTCACGTCGTTTAAGCCCACACACGATCATTTTTTACAACCCGAAAAACGACATAGTTTAAAACGTCGTTAAAAAATGGCGCATGTTCGAAATTTGTTTTTGTCATTTTTCAGAACCCGAAAAATGATTTGAAGCCCACATTTTTTTAAAACAACGTTTTTTTTAATGCCGAAAAAAGATCGTGTGTACGTGGCATAAGGCTGTATTTTGATAAACTTTACAAGTTTACATAAATAAATTCCTGAGTTATATCGTTATTTCACAGAAGTTTGGGGTCAGCACGGTGGCTAAGCTTCTGCCTGGCAGCACTAGGGTCAATGGTTTTCATCCCAATCATGGCAACACCTGCCTGGAGTTTGCATGTTCTCCCTACGCCTGTGTGGGTTTCCTCTGGTTGCTCCAGTTTCCTCCCATACTCCAAAGACACGCTGGTAGGTTAATTGGCTCTGGTCTATATTGGCCTTAGTATGTGCAGGTATGAATGTGAGTTAGGGACCTTAGGAACTGATGTGACTGTACAACATATGTAAATTGTCAGTGCTGTAAAAGGACCTGTAATATATGGCTGTGTATATAAATAAATGGTATTGTACAGAGCAAACCTCCTCTTCTCAGGTCCCCCGCTGGCACTCTAGGCAGATCCTCTTCTTGGTGCGCCACCATAGGAAGCTGATTGCTATGGGGGCGTACCTGCGGAAGGCTCCCCGCTGGCAGAATATAATAGCTCGGTGGGAGTGATTCACTCCAAACCAAAAAACTTCAATAAATCATGTATGGCAGCCACTGTGCCATCAAACGCAGCTACTGTAACCATCAATTGTTGCCAGTGTGCCCCATCAATTGCCGCCAGTGTGCCCATCAATTGTTGCCAGTGTGCTGCCAGTTTGCCCCATCAATTGCCGCCAGTGTGCTGCCAGTTTGCCCAATCAATTGCTGCCAGTGTGCTGCCAGTTTGCCCCATCAATTGCTGCCAGTGTGCTGCCACTTTGCCCCATCAATTGCTGCCAGTGTGCTGCCACTTTGCCCCATCAATTGCTGCCAGTGTGCTGCCAGTTTTCCCTATCAATTGCCGCCAGTGTGCTGCCAGATTTACCCCATCAAATGCTGCCAGTGTGCCCCCCACCCCCCCACCCCCTGCCCGGCACTTACCTGTCTCTCAGGTCAAGGCTGTACTCAAAGTCTTCTCCCTTCTCCTGTCCTCTTCCGTCTTCTGCTATGACACAGTGACACTGTGATTGGACGCCAATCACATCGCCTGTCACTTCAGCCAATCAGGTGACAGGTATCCAGACCCGGTGCACCTGATTGGCTGAGAGGCGGGTCTGTGTTAGGGAAGCGATGCATTTGCTTCCTTAACACAGCACTGTGTAAGCAGCGAACGCACAGCAGTGCGCCCGCTGCTTACCATTTTGGAAGCCTATTAGAGCCCACAAACTCTAATCAGGAAGCCTATTAGTGCCTCTGGCTCTAATCAGGCGCTTCCAAAACACACCTGCCGCTGTAATTCATATGCCCGGTGCCCGACAAGGGGCCGTGCACATGAATAGGGGGCGGCAGCAGCAACAATAGATAGATTCATGCAATCCATGAATCTATCTATTGGTAATTAGAGCGGTGCAGGAGAGAGGGGGCGGTGCTCCTGCGCCCTCTATGGATGCACCACCACTGATGTATGGCCTGCTTAAAGATCTATATAGAGGAATCAGGACCTCTCACCTGCTGCTGTTGATCACTCTAGAATTCTATGCACTTATTCTTCAGCCTGGTCATACTGTTTGCTTGTTTTGCATTCATCTGAAATATGTACCCCAAATATTTTTCCTCTGCATCAGTGCTCCACATGAATATAACTCATATCACAGGATATAGCAGACACTCAAAAGATCATTCATGAGTATAATAATCAAATAGTTGGATAATTACAGTTATCTCTGAGTGCCTAGTATGTCATGTGATATATTATATTCTGCCAGCGGGGAGCCTTCCGCAGGTACATCCCCATAGCAAGCAGCTTCCTATGGTGGCGCACCTGTATATATACAGTATATACATTTATTTTCTAGCTAAAATACAAGAGTTTCACTTTAAGAATGATTCTATTGATTCCTAGTAATGTACCTAGCAATCCATAGAATATCCAAACAGCACACAGTTTGTGACATCCATGATGACACATCTGTTTGCAGAGGGTGACCCAGGAGTTGTCCAGATTGTTTAGAATCTCCTACCTTTATTTAAGGAATGTCGGGAATGTCACAAATATTTGGCAGCACTGTGCTTTCCCTGCTATGGTCTATATTGCACATGGACTTGACGGCTTGCAAATTCCACAAGTGCTCTCTATTCACTGAACAAAAGAGCGCTCAGGATCAGTGGTCATCTGGAGTTGAACCAAAACTTTTGACAATTATTTTTTAATCTAGTGCTATTAAGTTCTAGATGAAAGCAGGCAGGATTAAAGTCTACCCGTGCTTTGCCAATGCATGGCAAACAAGCAAGAGTGCCTAAGCACCTTCTGTATGGATCCATCTTAGTGCTGGCACTTAGTGATTGGCTATGTGGCTCAGTACTGTCTCTTGATAATATTACTCAACCCTGTGTAATCTCAAACTGGCATCAACTTAGAGCTTACAAAATCCTTTTTTTAAACTTGCTCTCAGCTGGTGGGGAAGTGAAGGGCCTATTCAGACCAATGCATTGAGATAAAACATGGCTACTACTGCATTGGTGTGTCTTTTACTAGTACAATGCACCCCCGCTGCATTTACCAGTATCTTGCAATGCACAGAAATCATGATACCGCACATAGCATACATTGTGGTGCACTGTATCAGAAAATTGTGCGTTTCCAATTATCGCTGGATTGCTGGACAGAAAAACCACAGGGGAAAAGTGGGACTGCGTTAAGAACATAGGGCCAGATCCACAGCCAGCGAGCGCAACTTAAATGTTCCGATTTAAGTTACACCGCCGCAAAATTTCTACCTAAGTGCCCGATCCACAAAGCACTTACCTAGAAATTTGCAGCGGTGTAACTTAAATCTGTCCGGCGCAAGGCGGGCCCAATCTAATGGGGCGAGTCCCATTTAAATTAGGCGCGCTCCCGCGCCGGACGTACTGTGCATGCTCCCGACGCTATTTTCCCGAAGAGCTTTGCGCGGATTTACGTTGCGCCGAGTTTTGAGAATCGCGACGGGTGTAAAAGAAAAAAAAAGAGTTGCGGCGGGAAAAAAAAAAATTTAAAAAAATAATTAACAGCGACGCGGGATAGAAGGGTATACTTTTACATGGTGTACTAAGTTTACACTTTGTAAAAGCAGCCCTAATTTTGCGACGGCAAACTAACACTTACGGAAAAAAAACGAAGGGAAAAAGCTTTGTAGGTGCTAATTTGCATACCCGACGCGGAATTTCGACGAGAAATGCCCCCAGCGGCGGCCGCGGTACTGCATCCTAAGATCCGACAGTGTAAAACTATTACACCTGCCGGATCTTAGGAATATCTATGTGTAACTGATTCTATGAATCAGCCGCATAGATAGAAACAGGGATACGACGGCGGATCAGCAGATACGCCGTCGTATCCCTTTTGTGGATCTGGCCCATAATAATTAATGGCATCAGCCAGTATACGTATTTCAGTGGGCAACACATATAAAATAAATAAACTCAAAATAAACTCAAAAATGTGAGTGTAAAAAGGCATATTACAGAGAAAGAAATATCCTTTAAAAATGTAAGACTGAGGGGTCACCATTGGCATTCCAACACTACAAGTAAAGCAATCAATAAGTAATGTAAGCGCGCAGTCAGGGCCTTGAAAATGGACCATGAGAAACATATAGCAGAGGAGAGTAAAAAGCATACCAACATTTTTCTAAATATATTAATAGTAAAAAGGTAAAGCTAGAGAATATGTGCCCCATAGAGGATAGTTAGAGGAATTTGGTTACAAATGACAGAAAGAAGGCAACTGTGTTAAATACATTCTTCTCCTTAGTTTTTACCAAGGGAAGGGAGAGTTACAATAGACAAGACATAGCACGGAATGTTCCCTTATGGTTAACGGAAGCCAGCTTTAAAAAAAGACTGGGAAAACAATGTCAATAAATCACCACGACCAGATGATTTACACCCGAGCGTGCTCAAAGAATTATCAGGTTATTGCTCGACCATTATTCCTAATTTATAAGGACAGTTTACAGGCCGGAATGGTACCAGCTGACTGGCCATAAGCTTACATGGTACCAATATTTTAAAAAGGGCCAATTTACATACGTGGAAACTACAGACCAGTCAGCCTAACATCCATAGTATACAAACTATTGGAGGGGATAATAAGGGACAATAACCAAGAATTTGACAAAAATAGTATTACAGGATTTACAAATAGTAAGTGAAGTCAGTTGTACCACTATAACGCATAATAAAAGCACATACATTTAAAAAATCGTCTGTGTGGTTGGAACCCCGCTTTAAGAGGAGTTACGATTGCAGTATACAAATGATGATTCTAGCATAGGGAAAAACTATTCACTCTCAGGTTGCTTAAGAAGACACATGATCAGACATTCCGACATCAAAACCGTGGATTTTTTTCGGACGTATGTTGGCTCAAACTTGTCTTGCATACACACGGTCACACAACTGTTGTCGGAAATTCCGAACGTCAAGAACGCGGTCACGTACAACACTACGACGAGCTGAGAAAAATTAAGTTTAATGATTCCGAGCATGCGTCAAATTGATTCTGAGCATGCGTCAGAATTGGCTACAGATGATCAGGTTCAAACACCCCTGGAATAGTCGACAGGAGATGAGAGGGCACATAGTGTTACCAGTACACCTGTAGGCTATTATAGATTAGGCTACAAAATGGTTTAATGGCCAGACTGCCAGAAAAATTATTCTATTTATGTGTAGACAATGAACAACAGAAAAAAATGGCCATTTCCCTTCTATCATTCTTCGATGTCTTTGTATCTCACATATCCTGTATCTCTGGGCAATCTTTTCAGGATGAGATGCACTGAAAATCTAGTCTCAGTCACTGAATGATAAGACCTGACATGTCAGAACACCACTGACAGCACCGACCATTACCTACGCTATGAATGGTATCAGCATTGTAACAAAGAAAAAAAAACTTCAGGCAACTCACCTGGAGCAGCGCAGCCGGTGGACATCCCAGTCTGCTCGTCTTTTCCCCCTTCCGTGGAGATTGTCTGACCATCTGTCAACATGGGGGGCGCGATAACAAAACAATCCCATAATTACACTGTGTCAGAGAGTAGAGGATGAAACGAAAGCTCCTGGATTTCCTATTACAACAATTTAAAGCTGAAGCCTTGGGTATGACCGCGTGTCCGCATTCATCCGATCCGTTCCGCCGGATGGAAGAAAATAGGGTTTTTTTTGCGTCCGCAAAAGCGGATCTTTGCGGACACGGATGGTTGCGGACGTTAGCGGATGCATCATCCGCTAACGTCTGCAATCCCATAGGGATACATTACAAGTCCTTAAACGGACTTGTAATAAACGGACTGTTTGTCCGTACGTGTGAAAGGGCCCTAAGGCTGTAATATATCAAAATGTGGAAAAAGTGAAGCGCTGTGAATACTTTCCGAATGCTCTGTAGTTACATTGGTCCAGTTTGAATTGCCTGAAGTTTGGAAATTTCAGCGGTTCTGAGTTACAAGTATAAATTTTTCAACAAAGCAGCTGACAAGTGCAAGCCCATTAGGCCCCATTCACATCCGGTGATTTGGGGTTCCAATTCCAAATCGCAATTTATTTTGGACGACAAGCTTTACGAGATGTGGCAAAACCGCACCACGTTTGCTGGCAAAAAAAGAAAAATATGGCACCCAAACATGCAAAGTGTGTTTTGCCACTGTTGCAGCGCAATTTGGAATTCGAGGGCACAATCGCGGTTATTCTGCCCATGATCCCAAATCGGCACATGTGCTCGGCCCTTACACCTCATCCAAAAACAAGCTCTCTTGCAGCTGTAGCAGTTAGAGGGATGAGACAAACAATTTACCACTGACAATGATCTGACATGCTTCCAATAATCAGCTTTTATTTATTTATGTAAAGAATTAATTCCAAAAGGGGGAAAAAAAAACAAAAAACAGTTTGCTCTAACTGCTTAGAACGTTTTCACTGGAGTTTAGCTTCAATGGGCCGGATTCAGATACAATGGCGTATCTGTCCGGCCCGCGTAACGTCTCTCCAAAACTCTCTCCAAAACGTTACGCCGCTCTAACTTTGTTCTTTATTCAGAAAGAACTTGCGCCCTTAGTTACGGCGGCGTAACGTAACGTATGTGTTGCGGCTTAAGGCCGCGTAATTCAAATGGGGATGTTGGGGGCGTGTATTATTCAAATCTAACTTGACCCGGCGTTTTTGACGTATTATTTGAACGGCGCATGAGCCGTCCGTAAAATATCCCAGTGTGCATTGCTCTAAATGACGTCGCAAGGACGTCATTGCTTTCGACGTGAACGTAAATTACGTCCAGCCGCATTCGCGAATGACTTACGCAAACGACGTAAAATTTCAAAACTCGGCACGGGAATGACGGCCATACTTAACATAGGATACGCCGCACATACCCCTCATATAGCAGGGGTAACTTTACGCCGGAAAAAGCCGAACGCAAACGACGTAAAAAAAAAGCGCCGGGCGGTCGTTAGTTTCTGAATCGACGTAAATACTAATTTGCATATTCCTCACGTAAACAAACGGCAGCGCCACCTAGCGGCCAGCGTGATATTGCAGCCTAAGATACGACGGTGTAAGACACTTACACCTGTCGGATCTTAGGGATATCTATGCGTAACCTGATTCTATATATCAGACGCATAGATACGACAGCCGGACTCAGAGATACGACGGCGTATCAGGAGATACGCTGTCGTATCGCTTTTCTGAATCCGGCCCAATGTGTTTAGTGTAAATTTGCTAGTACATCTAACACCCCCCTCCCCCCTGATTAACAATGATGATGTCCAAAGGTGCCTATGTGCTCTTTCATCCAGAGTGTAGGCACTCTAATACAGGCAGGGCCGTCTATAATGTTGATTGGACCCTGGGCAAAACATTTCTTGACCCCCCCCCCATGCAATTTTGCTCTCCACATGCTCTGAGACATACAATAAATATCAGCTAAACTTAAAATCAGTTTACTGTATCAGAACAGGCAGTGATTGCGATTGGTTGCCAGAGGTTACAGTATATCATTACCACTTACTGACTGGTTGCTAGAGGTTACAGCACACATTATGGCTCACTGATTAGTTGCTAGAGGTTACAGCACATGATTTCTTCTTATTGATTGGTTGCTAGAGATTACTGTAAGTAATACTGCCCACTGATTGGTTGCTAGAGGTTACAGCACATCATCTCTTCACTGCAGAGGGGCATGATATAGATATGAATGCCGCCTATATTTACAAATGAATGCCTCCCGCCTCAGCTATTTACATATGAATGCCTCCGGCCTCAGCTATTTACAAATCAATCCTGCCACTATTTACATATGAATGCTCCCGTTATTTACATTACATTAGAGTTATCTGTACACAACAATAGGGCAGATCTGGGCAGCATTAGTAGCAACACTTCACACTGAGATATCAGGACACAGCACAGGACTCAGGCCTCGTACACACGACAGAGTTTCTCGGCAGAATTCAGCGAGAAACTCGGTCAGAGCCGGATTCTGCTGAGAAACTCTGTCGTGTGTACACTTTCGGCCCGATGGAGCCGCCGAGGAACTCGTCGAGAAAATAGAGAACATGTTCTCTATTTTCTCGTTGTTCTATAGGAGAACTCGGCCCGCCGAACTCCTCGGCGGCTTCAGGGCTGAACTCGCCGAGGAACTCGACGTGTTTGGCACATCGAGTTCCTCGGCCGTGTGTACGAGGCCTCAAACTTCAAGGGGCAAGGGAATTTAAACTGGGATAGTTGGCAAGTATGAGGCAGCTGCTTTGGGCTCCACAACAATAACAGGGCCCAGGGCAGCTTCCCCTTTTGCCCTGCCTTAAAGACGTCCCTGAATACAGGAGGTGTGCTACTGGCCAGATCACCAGGTGAAAACATTAAAAAGAAAACTAATGCAGCCATTTTATCTAATGATTGGTAGGATGCAATATATTACATTTTCAGGTTTCGGTTTAATACTGCTTTAAATATGGTAATGTGTACATAGTTATATTGGCCAGCTTGGACCATGTAAGTATGTATGTGCCATACCTGTGTGATCCCCATAGAAGCTGGAAATCACTGAAGTAGACACCACTACTAGAGTGATGGCTACTAGCATTCGTGTCCCATGCTGAGCTCTGCCCTAGTGCTTACCGAATACCGGAGGTCGCCCTGCTCAGTACAGGTACCATTCAGAGAACACTGTGGGCTAGATTCAGGTAGAATTAGGCGGGCGTAGCATATCTCAGATACACTACACCGCCGTAAGTTTGAGCAGCAAGTCCTGTATTCACATAGAACTTGCGCTGAAACTTACGGCGGCGCAGTGTAACTGGGCTGGTGTAAGCCCGCCTAATTCAAAATAGGCTGGCTGGGGGCGTGTTCTATGTAAAATATTAGTGACCCCACGTATTTGACGTTTTTAATGAACGGCGCATGCGCCGTCCGTGGACCTATCCCAGTGAGCATGCTCCAAATGACGTCGGCAAATCCTCATGCTTTCGACGTGAACGCAAATTACGGCCAGCCCCATTCACGGACGAGTTACACAAACGACGTAAAATGTTTAAATTTCGACGCGGAAACGACAGCCATACTTAACATTGGCTGCGCCATGTATTTGGTGGAATAACTTTACGCCTGAAAACCCCTTACGTAAACGGCGTATCTTTACTGCGACGGCCGGGCGTACGTTCGTGAATCTGCGTATCTAGCTGATTTACATATTCTAGGCGGAAATCAGCGTACACACCCCTAGCGGCCAGCGTAAATATGCAGTTAAGATACGAAGGCGTAGGAGACTTACGCCGGTCGTATCTTAGCAACATTTAAGCGTATCTCAGTTTGAGCATATGCTTAAAGATACGACGGCGGGGATTTGGACTTACGACGGCGTATCTACTGATACGCCCGTCGTAAGTCTATGTGAATCCACTCCTATGTTTTCTCAATGAATGCAGGGTGTTCACTGATTGGACAAGGTGAAGATCACAATGTCACAGCCCTCTTTCTCCACCGTGTCCTATTGAAGAATGCTTTTCACACACACTGAGAAAACGCGAAGTGTTCCTTGAATGCCATCCTCGCTTAATGAGCGGCCTTCTGTCCTCCTGTGTTTACAATGTAGCAGTTCAGCTGCTTGGCATGGGACCCAAAATCTAGTCGAGATCATTGCAGTAGCAGTGCCAACTACAGTGATTTTTGGTATACACATGGATCCCAAGGGTATGGCCAGGGCCGATCCTAGGCAGGGTGCGCAGGGTGCTCCGCACCCAGGTGCCGCAGAGGTGGGGGCGCCAAAGTGCTCCCCTCCCTCCTCCTTGTCTGTGTCCAGAGGTAGAGCGCATGTAGCGTGTGCTGCGGTTCCCCATCCTGCTTGCTCTCTCCGCTGGCAACTGACAAGAGCGCATACCTCCCGCTGTCCCTGGAATCCGGGCTGGGTACCACAGCGGAGCCTATTACTGGAACACATTCCGGTACTAGGCTCCACTAATTAATTCTGTCCGGTGTGCATGGAGCAGTCTCCTGTCTGCCCTGCCCCCTCTGCGTGTGTCGGCTCTTCTCCCATAGGCGGTGTGATGAGAGGCTTCTGGGTTGGCCGGAGCTGCTGCCAATCATCCCGTGCACGCCCAGAAATGCTCTCCGAGTGCCACCCTCCAAGTACCCAAAAATGCCACGTATGCCCTGCCCCCTGTATTGTGCTTCTGCTCGAGCTACAATGTTCTATTGGACAAGTACTGATCTATGGGCACATCTGATGTGGGGGGCTCTGATGGAGACACCTGCTGTGGGGGGTCTCTGATGGGGGGCAACTGCTGGGGGGGCTCTGATGGGGGACACCTGCTGGGAGGCTTTGATGGGGGACACTTGCTGTGGGGGGCTCTGATGGGGGACACCTGCTGGGGGGCTCTGATGGGGGACACTAATGAAGACTTCTTAGGGGAGCATCTCTGTGTTTGAGTCGTAGCCATAGAAACATGTGTAAAGGGGAGGAGTTAGTAAGATGACCACGCCCATGTGGGGGCACCAGAAATTTTTCTGCTCCCAGGCGTCTGTGACCCTAGGATCGGCCCTGGGTATGGCACATAATTATATTGGTCCACACTGGACCAATGTAACTATGTAAACATTTACATACCTAAACTTCAGCTTTAACCCTTATAATGGTCATACATTATACAGTTTTTTTATGCAATGTCCTTTAGACTTACCTTCAATTATGTAGTGCAAGGGCCTGCCGATTCGCATACAAATTGAAAGTGTTTAGGTTTACCATTATATGGTTTTGGTAAATCTTAAGGCAGGTTGTGGAAGAAACTTGTATAATGTATGGCCAGCCTAAGGCTACTTTCACACTGGGACGCCAGGCTGTTACCGCTAAAGTGCTGCTTGTTTACAGTGCTTTAGCGCTGTTTTAGCTGCGCTTTTTGGCCACTGACGGGACGATTTAAAAAATTTTTTTTAAAAAGTTCAGTTTTGCAGCGCTTTGGAAGCAGGGCGTTTTGGGACCGCTAAATAATGCTCCTGACCCGTCCCAAAGATGCTGCTTGCAGAACTTTATTATTACCGTATTTATCGGCGTATAACACGCACAGACGTATAACACGCAACCTAACTTTAAGAGGGAAGTTTCAGAAAAAAAACATTCCACAGCCCCCTGCGTATAACACGCAGGCACAGTTTACCCTCTATTTTCAGGGTAAAAAAGTGAGTGTTATACGCCAATAAATACAGTACGTCCCGCAAGCGAATCGCCTGAGTGTGAAAGCACACACTGCAAAGAATGCAAGGCGGTTTTCAGGTGCTTTTTAGAAGCTATTTCTAGTGCTAAAACACCTGAAAACTGCCTGTGAAAGGGGTCTACTTCTTTAAAGCGAAGGTCCACACAAAAAGTGAACCTCCGCTTTTCGGAACCCTCCCCCCCTCCAGTGTCACATTTGGCACCTTTAAAGGGGTGTGCAGATACCTGTATAATACAGGTATTTGCACTAGGGTGACCACGTGTCCTGGATTGCCCGGGACAGTCCCGCATTTTACAGATCTGTCCCGGGCAACTTCATTCCAGGACAATACAGTGTCCCGGAATGAAACTAACACAGCCACCCCCCAAGCCAAACTAATGCCCCCAAAAAAGGGCGCCACATCACCGCTTTACTCACTGACAGCACTTGTCCTGGCCGGGAACGCCTGGAGGATCAAAGTTCCCACCCCCTGCTTGTGATTGGAGAAATCATAAATCCTGCCTCTTGTGTCCAATCACTACAACACAAGCTGATATTTGGGAAGGGGGGTGTCCCTGAATGGTAGTTTGGAAATGTGTCATCCTAATTTGCACCACTTCTGGGAATAGACTCCCGCGAGAGTCACGCCCCCCATGTCTTCTGGGAAACACACTGGTCCCAGAAGACAGCAGGGACCAGTGAGGATGCTCAGCGCGACTCGCGCATGTGCAGTAGGGAACCAGGAAGTGAAGCCGCAACTCTTCACTTCCTGATTCTCTCACCGAGGATGGCAGCGGGGGCAGCCGAGAGCCGAGCGATGGTTCAGTTTCGGATGCTGACATCAGGGGCACCCTGAACAGGTAAGTGTCCATTTATTAAAAGTCAGCAGCTGCTGTTTTTGTAGCTGCTGGCTTTTAATATATTTTTTTTTTAGGTGGACCTCCACTTTAAGGTACAAAGAATAAGACAATGATCTCAGTTACCGTTCTACATTTGAAAATCTGGATGTAAACAATTAGGCCAGATTCATACATGCTGCAGTGCAGCCGCGGCTCACAGCAAGGGGTCCGGTGAATTTGCACCTGATTCGGAGCCAAGGGCAAACAGGACCCTTTCCAAATCCAGACCGCCCCGGAGGTGTGTGAACCGACTTCAGTGAGAGCCGGTCACGCTCTTCTGTCATGCGAATTGGATGCGGTGAAACACACATCTAATTTGCAGTACCCAGCCTGAATGTTATTTTGGGATAGGTTGTAATAAACTGGCACTCTTTTATACTTCTAACTCAGAACTGCTGAACACCTTCCTCTTTTCTTCATGATAAAGGTGCAGGTGTTCTGTAGTCCACAGAGTGGGCTGGACAGGATGGTAACACCACACAAGACAGCGCTTGGTTTCTGGTGGTATTATTAGGTCATTTCTGCACTTATCAAACAGATATAACAAAACACTTTTAATGAGAAGTTCATTTGGGTACTCTGCTTATTTATCTGCCCACTTCATTTTACACCATGCTGTTCCACGTCACCAGTCTCTGGCAGATGGCAGTCCCTGTGGGCTTGAAGCCCTGTAAGGAAGAAAATGAAGGAATGTTGTGAATTAATTTGCTGTGCTCTGATAGGAGGGGGGGGGGGGGCTCTTCAACAAAAACATTGCAAACAAGCTAATACGCAGACCCCTACTACAAAGAGAGGTCAGAGGACAGAGGTCCGAGGTCACTGGCTCGTAACAGGTGGGTGACAACTGACTACTCCAGGCTGAGAAGAGAGCCGCTCGCTGCACAACATGTCCCCAGGACAGGGAGGACACTTGTCCATCATCATCTCACACCAGTAATAAATGCTAGGGGGCCAGATTCTCAGCAGAGTTACGACGGTGTAACTCAGGAAACACCGTCGTATCTCTGTTTTTTGGGCCGGGTATTTATGCGAGTGATTCCTAGAATCATTTTCGCATAGATACGGCCAAGATCCGACAGGTGTAAGTGACTTACACTGTCGGATCTTAAATGTAATTTGCCGCCGGCCGCTAGGTGGCGTTTACCTTCAGGTCTCATTTGTTTATGCAAATGAGCCTGATACGCAGATTCCCGAACGAATTCGCGTCGCGTAGCCATCGCTTACGTCGTTTGCGTAAGCGTAAGGTTAACCCCTGCTATATGAGGGGTAACCTTACGCCAGTCCGCCGTATGCCATGTTAAGTATGGCGTCGGGTCCGCGTCGTCTTTTCCCGTCGGGTACGTCGTTTTCCTAAGTCGTTCTTAAATACGACTTTACGTCAATGACGCACACGTCGGCGTCATTGACGTTTTCCGTCGAGAACTGGAGCATGCGCACTGGGCTATTTTAAGCCCGGCGCATGCGCAGTTCGATCGGCACGGGGGCGCGCTTAATTTAAATACAAGCCGCCCCCTTTGAATTACGCGGGGATACGCCCGGCCTTTTACACTACTCCGCCGCAAACTACGGAGCAAGTGTTTGGGGAATACAGCACTTGCTCCTGTAAGTTGGGGCGGCGTAGTGTAAATAGCTTACGCGCCGCAGGATCTTAGAGAATCTGGCCCACTGATTATATCGTATGCCGCATACACACGATCATTTATCGGCATGTAAAAAACGACGTTTTAAAAAAATGTCATTTAAAATGATCGTGTGTGGGCTTCACATCATTTTTCAGGTTCTGAAAAACAACAAAAAAAAATTCGAACATGCTGCATTTTTTAACGACGTTTTAAACAATGTCATTTTTCGGGTTGTAAAAAATGATCGTGTGTGGGCTAAAACAACGTTAAAAACCCCAGCATGCTCAGAAGCAAGTTATGAGACGGGAGCGCTCCTTCTGGTAAAACTACGGTTCATAATGGAGTAAGCACATTCATCACGCTGTAACAGACAGAAAAGCGCAAATCGTCTTTTACATGTAGAAAAATTATCGTGTGTACGTGCCATTACTCCCACGGTCCCCGGGGCAGTATGGCGGGGCCCCAGAATAAGAGGAAAGGGGCTGCTCTGTGCAAAAGCATTGCACAGAGCAGGTAAGTATTGACATGTTTGGTATTTTAATTAAAACAAACCTGAAGGTTTTTTTATCACTTTAAAGTGTAACTGTAGGCTGCTTTCACATTGGCAGCACTGGCCGTTAGAGGCTCGTTTTAGTGGCGCTTTACCGCTATTTAAAAGCGCTTTTGCACCGATTTTTGCCCGCTAGCGGGGCTCTTTTAACCCTAAATAAGGTGTTAAAAGCACCTTTGTTGCGGCACTTCAAAAATCGCTTTTCAGGCGCTTTGGAAGCGCTGCCTATCCTTTTCAATGGGCAGGGCACTTTGGGAGCGCTAAATACAGCGCTCCCAAACCACCCCAAAGATGCTGCTCGCAGGACTTTTCCTAATGTCCCGCAAGCGCACCGCCCCTGTGTGAGAAGACACGCTGAAATGAATGGGGGGCGGTTTTCAGGAGCTATTTCTAGTGCTAAACCGCCTCAGTGTGAAAGGGGTCTCACGTTTGTTGAGAAAAAAAAACATTCCCCTCTGGGTGATCTATGTACATTACAATGATTTTAACAAACTTTGTTGCAGATTCCAACCTTTTGTTATTCTTTTTTTTTAAAGTGTATTTTGTGCGTGTATTCGAGAGAGGAGCCAGACTGCAGGAGTTGGGAGTAGGCAGGCCTCCCCCAGAGGCAATCTGCCAACTTTTTTCCATGCCCCGGGTGGCAATGGCGGGTGTGTGAGGGGGTCCTCCCACACAGCCCGCCCTACCTGCTCCGCTTTGAAGCTCAACGGTGCAGAGGGACTCCCCATAAGGGAGTGAGAGGATTTGCCCGCTCAACCAGCCCCATTAGTCCTTCGCCTCTCTTTTTTAAAGACCGCGTGGTCAAAGTGCGTGCATGTTAACCCAATTTTGAGTGCGTGTAAGTGTGGTGGTTTTTGTGGGATGGGGGTGGGCGTACTAAGCGCAGGCTTACCTTGCATAGCACACCCACGGGGAGCTGGGCTGATACCACCAAACTCAATTCACATGTAGCTGAGACTGGGATCCGAACCCCTAGCTGCAGAGGTGAATGGCTTGTCAGCGCAGTGCCAATCGCGTTGAGCCACCGTAGCTCCGTCAACCTTTTGTTATTCTAAAGAAATCCCTGTGTGATTCTCTGTGCCCATGTAGGAAAGGGAGTCTAATGGGAGTGGTTTCATAATTATCAGTCAGCTGTGCACCTGCAGGGCTCTAATGAGGAAAGCTGCTGGGTCTGTATCCCTTTAGCCGTGATTTCCTATTGGAAGTGTAGCGCCTGTGTACTTTATGGTACAGGTGCTAGCTAAATTTAAGGGTAGATCAGAGTGTAGTTAACCACTTAAGCCCCGGACCTTTAGGCAGCTAAATGCCCAGGCCAGGTTTTGCGATTCGGCACTGCGTCGCTTTAACAGACAATTGCGCGGTCGTGCGACGTGGCTCCCAAACAAAATTGACGTCCTTTTTTCCCCCACAAATAGAGCTTGGGGTCCAGGAGATCAGGAGCAAAAAGGTGACTTGAGTGTAAGCCGAGGAGGGCATTTTCAGCAGAAAAAAATGTGCTGAAAAACTCGGCTTATACTAGAGTATATACGGTACTACTTTCAAAGTGATTGTACGATAATATGATTGTTGCCAATCAGGAGAGTACATCTGAAATTATCTGAAGAAACAAAACGCGAAAAACTTTTCTCATACGATACCAGAAGAACAAGACCACGCATGCTCAGAACCGAAAGAATACAATACAATACATTACTTCACTTCCGAAGTTGTATTCTGTTGTACGAGAATTTTTATACGTTTAGTAAATCTCTTCATTTTTGATATGAGACTAGCAAGCAAAACAAAAAAAACCTGGATGATCATCCGTCCGATATTCTCATCCTGTATACAAGGCTTTATGGTTCACTCGTACTAGCACTTTTATCCAGTCCCGGATGCACTTCAGCTCTTTGGGTTGGTTAAATTCTGTAGTGTGAGTGCTCTGAACCACACCCGGGCCAGTTAAGTGTACCGCACCCTGGACTACTTGGAACGCGTGGTCCCTGGCGCACTTCACTAGTTCAGTACAGCTTGCTGCAATGTGAGTGCAAACCGTGTCGAAGCACAGAGTACACCCTTAAATACTGAGCAGTGTGTTTACATTTAGATGTTCTTTGCACAAAATGAAAGGATACAAAATGTTTTCTATGTAGCCAAATAAAGTAATATTCTGTATACTTTGTAATGAGGATTTGAGATTGCTGTTTTTCTCCTCCCTATCCTCATTGTAAGGTTTATTAGTTTATTAGTTTATTAGTTTAGAAGTTTGTTGAATGAGCCAACACCAGAATTACAATCCCTTCCCTGTTTTTGATCCCAATGTCAGCTAATGATGACATTCATACTGGAGGCTTCATTGACAAAAATGAAAGCCTTCTTCCTGCAGATGAATACTGCCACCTTTAGGAAGACCACCTGATAAATAATATAACTGTTCTATATTGTTGCATTATTTAAAAAAAAAGGAAATAGAATAGAAAAAAAAAATCATATTCATATATTCACTTGGGGAATCTGGGTAACTAGGTCCAGCCTGTCAGGGGGCGTGGCTTGACATGCCACGTCACTGATCGCTGTTCCCGACGACAGGGAACACGATCAGTGACAGTGGGCCGGATTCAGATACCTGAGCGTATCTGTCCGTAACTTTGGGCGCAAGTTCTGTATTCAGAAAGAACTTGCACCCTTATTTACTGCGGCGTAACGTATGTGTTGCGGCGTAAGGCCGCGTAATTCAAATGGGGATGTTGGGGGCGTGTTTTATCTAAATTAGGCTTGACCCTGTGTATATTACGTTTTTTTTAACGCCGCATGCGCCGTTCGTGAAAACATCCCAGTGGGCATGCTCGAAAATCCGCTGCAAAACGTCATTGCTTTCGACGTGAGCGTAAATTACGCCCAGCCGTATTTGCGAACGACTTACGCAAACGACGTAAAAAATTCAAAACTCGGCGCGGGAACGACGGCCATACTTAACATAGGATACGCCGCACATACCCCTCATATAGCAGGGGTAACTTTACGCCGGAAAAAGCCGAACGCAAATGATGTAAAAAAAAAGCGCCGGGCGGTCGCTCGTTTCTGAATCAACGTAAATAGTAATTTGCATATTCCTCGTGTAAACAAACGGAAGCGCCACCTAGCGGCCAGCGTAAATATGCAGCCTAAGATCCGACGGTGTAAGACACTTACACCTGTCGGATCTTAGGGATATCTATGCGTAACCTGATTCAATGAATCAGGCGCATAGATACGACCGAGCGCACTCAGAGATACGACGGCGTATCAGGAGATACGTCGTCGTATCTCTTTCTGAATCTGGCCCAGTATCACTAGGCAGAACGGGCAGATGTTGTGTTTACACCGGCGGCTATCGGGTCCGCCAGCGCGGTCATCGAGTTCAGCCAGCCTGAGTTCTCTGTTTTCCTAACAGGTAAACAATCTGATAGGGGTTTAAACCTTTTCCACTCTTTCCAAAATAAAAAAAAAGTTACGTAGAATATTAACCACTTAACCCCCAGACCATATTGCTGGTCAAAGACCAGAGCACTTTTTGCGATTCGGCACTGCGTCGCTTTAACTGACAATTGTGCGGTCGTGCGACGTGGCTCCCAAACAAAATTGGCGTCCCTTTTTCCCACAAATAGAGCTTTCTTTTGGTGGTATTTGATCACCTCTGCGGTTTTTAGTTTTTGCGCTATAAACAGAAATAGAGCGACAATTTTGAAAAAAAATTATATTTTTACTTTTTACCATAATAAATATCCCCCAAAAATATATAAAAACATTTTTTTTTCCCTCAGTTTAGGCCGATACGTTTTCTTCTACATATTTTTCGTAAAAAAAAAAAAAATCGCAATAAACGTTTATTGATTGGTTTGTGCAAAAGTTATAGCGTTTACAAAATAGGGGGTAGTTTTATGGAATTTTTATTAATATTTTTTTTTTACTAGTAATGGCGGCGATCAGCGATTTTTATCGGTACTGCGACATTATGGCAGACACTTCGGACACTTTTGAGACATTTTTGGGACCTTCGGCATTTTTATAACGATCAGTGCTATAAAAATGCATTGGATTACTATAAAAATTCCACTGGCAGGAAAGGTGTTAACACTAGGGGGCGGGGAAGGGGTTAAGTATGTTCCCTGGGTGTGATCTAACTGTAGGGGGGGTGGCCTCACTAGGGGAAATGACTGATCGCTGTTCATACATTGTATGAACAGACAGTCAGGCATTTCTCCCCTGACAGGACCGGGAGCTGTGTGTTTACACACACAGCTCCCGCTCTTTGCTCTGTAACGAGCAATCGCGGGTGCCCGGCGGCGATTGTGCCTGCCGGGCACGCGCACGGAAGTTAGGGACAAGCGGGGGGCGCGCTTCGAGAGCCGACGTAGAGCTACGAACTCTCGCGCAGGGGAGCCGATCTACCACCGTAGAACTGCGGCGGCTGGTCGGCAAGTAGTTAATAACTACGGCTGATCCTGAATTTTAGATGATGCTAAATTACGATCTAATTTCACAGATTGGGGTGACCAAATATGAAATTCAGAGTTATTTTGGCATTTTGGATACAGGGGCTAAAGGCCGGTTCAATGTTTGCCTCTGCCTTAAGCTGGCTAAAAATGTATTGAAATTCAACTGGTTCAG
The DNA here is from genome assembly GCF_905171775.1 of Rana temporaria. NCBI lineage: Eukaryota > Metazoa > Chordata > Amphibia > Anura > Ranidae > Rana > Rana temporaria. The sequence goes on along the minus strand of NC_053492.1, from coordinate 422,820,867 downwards.
CAGAGACCAGACACATTTTGATCCATCTATGGCTCTTCCAGTTTATGAGAAATCACTGTAATGAATTTTTGTACAAAGTTTTTACTAGTGTATAACTACAATTAGCCTGACTGCCAGTCCCAGGAGGTCCCACCTTTCTAGCTTAGTACCCCTATAGTAAAGGAAGTCGCTTTTATATGGCGACGTTATCATTTTGTCAGCCTAGACTGCCAGGAGCTTTCGAGACTATTCGGCACAATTTTTCATCATTTGCTGCTCTGTAATACACATTTTTTGGAGTGTGTTTAAGACTTCTGTTGATCTTAACCACTTAAGGATCCCTTCACGCCGATATACGTCGGCAGAATGGCACGGCTGGGCACATCAACGTATAGGTACGTGGGGTCGCGGGTGCGCGCCCGCGGCCCAGGCTGAAGGCCCGTGACCGCGGGACTCGCGGGCCTGATCGCCGCTGGAGGCCCGTGATCGGTCCCCGGAGCCCCGCGATCGGTCCCCGGAGCTGAAGAACGGGGAAAACCGTGGGTAAACACGGCTTCCCCGTTTTTCACTGTGGCGGGGTCATCGATCATGTGATCCCTTTTATAAGGGGACACAATCGATGACGTCACACCTACAGCCACACCCCCCTACAGTTGTAAACACACTTGAGGTCACACATAACCCCATCAGTGCCCCCTGTGGTTAACTCCCAAACTGCAATTGTCATTTTCACAATAAACAGTGGGGTAGATCCACAAAGAAATTACGCCAGCGTATCTATTGATACGCCGGCATAATTTCAAAATTCCTGCGTCGTATCTTTGTTTTGAATCCTCAAAACAAGATACGACGGCATCTCGGCTAGATCCGACAGGCGTATGTCTTCGTACGCCTTCGGATCTAAGATGCAAGCTTTCGGTGGCCGCTAGGTGGCGTTCTCGCCGAAAACCGCGTCAAGTATGCAAATGAGCTATTTACGGCGATCCACAAACGTACGTCGGCGCGCCGCTTTTTTTTCCGTCGTTTGCGTTCGGCTTTTTCCGGCGTATAGTTAAAGCTGCTATACTGAGGCGTACTCAATGTTAAGTATGGCCGTCCTTCCCCCGTACCATTTTGAATTTTTTACGTCGTTTGCGTAAGTCATTCGCGAATAGGAATTTGCGTAGAATGACGTCACCGTCGTAAACATTGGCGGTTCCGGTTTAATTTCGAGCATGCGCACTGGGATACCCCCAGGGACGGCGCATGCGCAGTTAAAAAAAACGTTGTTTACGTCGGGTCACGACGTATTGACATAAAACACGCCCCCATTACAGCCATTTGAATTAGGCGCCCTTACGCCGCGAGAGATACACTACGCCGCCGTAACTTATGGCACGGATTCGTTGTGGATTCAAACCAAAGCAAAGTAAGTTACAGCGGCGTAGTGTATCTTAGATACGCTGCGCCCGGCGCAGATGTACCTGGATCTGCCCCAATGCATTTTAAATTCATTTTTTGCTGGGAAAATGACAATGGTCCCAAAAATGTGTCAAAATTGTTCGAAGTGTCCGCCATAATGTCGCAGTCACGAAAAAAAATCGCTGATCGCCGCCATTAGTAGTAAAAAAAAAAAAAAATACTAAAAATGCAATAAAACTATCCCCTATTTTGTAAACGCTATAAATTTTGCGCAAACCAACCGATAAACGCTTATTGCGTTTTTTTTTTACCAAAAATAGGTAGAAGAATACGTATCGGCCTTAACTGAGGAAAAATTTATTTTTTTAGATATTTTTGGGGGATATTTATTATAGCAAAAAGTAAAAAATATTGCATTTTTTTCAAAATTGTCGCTCTATTTTTGTTTATAGCGCAAAAAATAAAAACCGCAGAGGTGATCAAATACCACCAAAAGAAAGCTCTATTTGTGGGAAAAAAAGGACGCCAATTTTGTTTAGGAGCCACGTCGCACGACCGCGCAATTGTCAGTTAAAACGATGCAGTGCCGAATCGCAAAAGGGGGCAAGGTCCTTTAGCTGCATTTTGGTCCGCGTCTTAAGTGGCTAATGAAACCTCTATTTCAGAAAATGCTCATTTTGGACACTTTTTTTTTTAAAGTTTAGGCAAACCACAATGAACTAAACTTACTGAAATTTGCATGCCTCTCTGACAGTATGACAACTTGTAGCTAGATTGGCCAACGGTTGTCATGTATGGTGGGGCAGCAGTCACCCCTCGCCAATTTTGTGTCATTTGTTTTTTCTTGGCTCTATTACTTCTGCACCCCCTCCTAATAAGACAGGGGTGTCTCGGTGTCTGATAATCTCAGGAAACAGAAGTAGGCAGGAAACATTAGATGATGGTCACCTGACATCTATGGCATGTTTTGGGCTCCATCTTCTGTATATTCAGTGTCTGATGGGCTGACATGACGCACTGCTGTGAGACTAATCTGCAGCTATTTCAGTGGCCCTATCAAGTGTTCAGAAAGTTTTTTTCCCACTGAAGGTAAAGATTGGAAGGGGGTTGTAGCTCCGGGGGACAGCTCTAATCCACCGAGAAGGAATGAAAGACCTGCCACAATTATCTGTCAGAGACCGATCTACCCTGCGGGGTCTAATATGACACAAGGAACAGGAGTCAGTAACACTCCAGCCCCTTCCCCCCACCAGAACAAAATCTTATCAAGACAAGAAGAAATTAAATCCTAGAATAGCAATTGTGCTAATCTGTGAGCGGAACATACTTTATATACTCAATGGGGTAGATTCAGTTCCGTTTTTACGCTACGCCTCCGTAAATTACTTGCGCTACGCTTCATTCACGAAGCAGTAGCTCGTAATTTGCGGGGGTGTTCCGTAAAAGTGGCCGGCGTAAAGCGCGCGTAATTTAAATGATCCCGTAAGGGGCGTGGATCATTAAAATTAGGTGCGTTCCCGCGCCAAACGTACTGCGCATGCTCCGTCGGGAAACTTTCCCGACGTGCATTGCGGTAAATGACGTCGCAAGGACGTCATTTGCTTCAACGTGAACGTAAATGGCGTCCAGCGCCATTCACGATTCACTTACGCAAACGACGTAATTTTCAAAAATCGTGACGCGGGAACGACGGGTATACTTAGCATTGGCTGTGCCTGCTAATAGCATGAGCAGCCTTACGCAGAAACCGACGAACGCAAACGACGTAAAATTCGAACGCAGGGCGCGCGTACGGTTGTGAATCGGCGTGAGTATGCAATTTGCATACTCTACGCTGACCACTACGGGAACGCCACCTAACGGCCAGCGTAAGAATGCAGCCTACGATACGACGGCATAAGAGCCTTATGCCAGTCATATCTTAGGCTGCAGTCGGCGTATCGAGCTTCCTGAATACAGAAAAGTCGATACGCAGGCGCTACTTAGCAATTACGCTGCGTATCTATGGATACGCAGGCGTAATTGCTACCTGAATCTACCCCAATATAACCAATGTATTGAAGATAGGTAGATAGATTTCAGATTGTAAGCTTTTGTGGTCAAGGCCTTGTGCTTCATCTTCTGTTATAATAATTACATTATTCTGTGATGTCCCCAAACACATGCTGAGCAATATATAGTAATATAGTAGGTATGATAATCATAACCTATGTGTGTGATTATATGTCAGTATTACATTGTATACCCCTGTATGTTGTGGTCGTTCAGGTGCTTATCTAATAGTTTTTGTGAAACTATTGATGCCCCTGCTGAGACCACCGCCTGTGGAAGGGAATTCCACATCCTTGCCGCACTTATCGTAAAGAAGTCTCTATGTAATTTAACCACTTAAGCCCCGGACCATATTGCTGGTCAAAGACCAGAGCACTTTTTGCGATTCGGCACTGCGTCGCTTCAACTGACAATTACGTGGTCGTGCGACGTGGCTCCCAAACAAAATTGGCGTCCTTTTTTTCCCACAAATAGAGCTTTCTTTTGGTGGTATTTGATCACCTCTGCGGTTTTTAGTTTTTGCGCTATAAACAAAAATAGAGCGACAATTTTGAAAAAAAATAATATTTTTTACTTTTTACCATAATAAATATCCCCCAAAAATGTATAAAAAAACTTTTTTTTTTCTCAGTTTAGGCCGATACGTATTCTGCTACATATTTTTCATAAAAAAAATCGCAATAAGCGTTTATTGATTGGTTTGCGCAAAAGTTATAGCGTTTACAAAATAGGGGGTAGTTTTATGGCATTTTTATTAATATTTTTTTTTTTACTAGTAATGGCGGCGATCAGCTATTTTTTTCGGTACGGCGACATTATGGCGGACACTTCGGACACTTTTGACACATTTTTGGGACCATTGTCATTTTTATAGCGATCAGTGCTATAAAAATGCATTGATTACTATAAAAAATGCCACTGGCAGAGAAGGGGTTAACACTAGGGAAGGGGTTAAGTATGTTCCCTGGGTGTGTTCTAACTGTAGGGGGGGTGGACTCACTAGGGGAAATGACTGATCGCTGTTCATACATTGTATGAACAGACAGTCAGGCATTTCTCCCCTGACAGGACCGGGAGCTGTGTGTTTACACACACAGCTCCCGGTTCTCGCTCTGTAACGAGCAATCGCGGGTGCCCGGCGGTGATCGCGACCGCCAGGCATGTGCACGCGAGTCAGGAGCGAGCGGGCGGCGCCTGTGCGCCCCTATTGGCTGCTGGGAGAGATGATGTAGATCTACGTGCTCTTGCCCAGCAGAGGCGACCTGCCGCCGTAAAACTGCGGCGGCTGGTCGGCAAGCAGTTAAGGTTAAACCTCTTTTCTTCTAATTTTAATGAGTGGCCACGTGTCTTGTTAAACTCCCTTCCGCAAAAAAGTTTTATCCCTATTGTGGGGTCACCAGTACAGTATTTGTAAATTGAAATCATATCTCCTCGCAATCGTCTCTTCTCCAGAGAGACTAAGTTCAGCGCTCGTAACTTTTCTTTACTTCATAACTAATATCCTCCAGACCCTTTTATTAGCTTTGTTGCCCTTCTTTGTACTCGCTCCATTTCCAATACATCCTTCCTGAGTATATCTCAGCTTTATAATCTAAAATAAATGAATTACAGAGGGATAATATACAAAAGATAGAGATAGATGGTAGAAGATTTACGAACAGCTGAAAATGTAAGTTTACAATTGTTTTTATAAATTTTAGACAGTCCTTTTGATATTAATAAATAAAGTGGTTGTAAACACTGAAAAAAAAACCCTGCAAGACAAAGCCATAATGAGCTAGTATGACTAGTATACTAGCTCATTATGCATTACTTACCTTAGACGGAAGCCCACGAATCCATCCTCTGGCCACATCCATCGCTCCCGGAGGTTACTTCCGGGTATCGCCGATCCGACGCTGTGATTTTCCAGAGCGGCAATGCCGGCACGTCAGAACATTTGTCAGAATCAAGTCGACGCATGCTTGGAAGCATTGAACTTCGTTTTTTTCAGCACGTCGTTGTGTTTTTCGTCACCGCGTTCAGACACGATCGGTTTTTTTAACCGATGGTGTGTGGGCGCGACGGACCATCAGTCAGCTTCATCGGTTAATCGATAACAACGGTCCTTCAGACCGTTCTCATCGGATGGACCGATCGTGTGTACGAGGCTTAAAGGAACACTAAAGGTTCTTTTTTTATTAGATCAATTAATTGCTGTAAGCAAGAGCATTTAAATATCACTTACCTCGTTTTTCCTTTTGACCTCCAAAATACAGTAATCCAGGTTTGAAAATGCCATTTCCTGTCACTCCTCTTCTTGCTTTCCACCAGCATCTGAGCCGTTTTGCATGGTGGAAAGCAGAATGTGCTCACCCCCTCCCTATGACTACAGCCATGTGTGAAGATGCTCTCTTATCCCTCACAGGCATGGAGGCTAAGCCTAATGGGAACTGTAGTTCTCATTAGGACGTGATGTAGCAAGAATGAATGCGCACCGCAAACCAGGAAGTCAGTGAGAATAATGATTCAGGAGTGCTGGAGGTGAATAAAACAGCTCGATTTCAACAGGTATCAAACTAGTTATAATGCAAAACATTACTTTTTACTTTATCAGCTACTGTCAGACTTTCATTTAAGAGGAAAATATTTTTGTCTTTACAACCCTTTTAAGGGTTTACAATCACTTTAAAGTGTCAAGCTTTTGTGATTATATCCCCTTCAGTCGCCTCTCAATGGAAATTAAATTCATTTTAGCTCAAGTTTCATAACTGAGGTCCTCTATGCCCCATTTTGTTGATCTTTTCTGCACTCTTTCCAGTTCCACAACATCCTTTTTCTGAACTGGTGTCCAGAACAGAACTTCATTATTTATATAATATATGAGAGCATAATTTATTAGATAGCATCTCTCAACTGATGTGACTGCAATATTCTTTTATAAGATTGACTGATATGGTTTACTGCACTTTGCACTGTCTTTAATAACACTTTGGGCTAGATTCACATAGATCAGCGGATCTTTAGATCCGCGTGATCTATGTGATTTAAGATTCGATGCCGCAAGTTTGAGAGGCAAGTGGCTAATTCACTAAACACTTACCTCCAAACTTGCGGCGGCGGATCATAGTAAATCCCCCGGCGGAATTCAAATTCCGCGGCTAGGGGGAGTGTACTATTTAAATCAGGCGCGTTCCCGCGGCGATTTAAATGCGCGTCCGCGAATTTTCCCGGCGTGCATTGCTCCCAATGATGTCGCTAGGACGTCAGTGGTTTCGGCGCTTACGTAAATGACGTCCATCCGTATTCGAGAACGACTTACACAAACGACGTAAAAAAAACAAAAATCGACACGGGAACGACGGCTATACTTAACATTGGCTGCGCCTCATAGAAGCAGGGGTAAGTATCCGCCGGGAAAACCGCTACGGAAACGTCGTAACAACACTGCGTCGGGTCCGCGTACGTTCGTGAATTGCCGTATCTCGCTGATTTACATATTTCTCTATGTAAATCAGCGAGAACGCCCACCGCGGCCATTTTTAAATTGCAGTTAAAACCCGATGGTGTAACACAGTTACACCTGTCGGATCTTAGGCATATCTATGCGTAACTGATTCTATGGGCCAGATTCACGTAGATCAGCGGATCTATAGATCCGCTCGATCTACGTGAATTAAGATCCGCTCAAGTTTAGGAGGCAAGTGGCTAATTCACAAACCACTTACCTCCAAACTTGCGACGGCGAATCCTAAATCCCCCGGCGGAATTCAAATTCCGCGGCATGGGGAGTGTACTATTTAAATCAGGCGCGTTCCCGCGCCGATTTAAATGCGCATGCGCCGTCCGGGGAATTTCCCGGCGTGCATTGCTCCCACTGACGTCACTAGGACGTCAGTGGTTTCGACGTGAGCGGGACTTGCGACGCGCGTGTTCGTGAATCGGCGTACGCAAACGACGTTGGAAAATTCAAATTCGACGCGGGAACGCCAGCTATACTTAACATTGGCTGCGCCTGCTAAAAACAGGGGTAAGTATACGACGGGAAAACCGCTACGGAAACGACGTAAGAACACTGCGACGGGTCTGCGTACGTTCGTGAATTTGCGTATCTCGCTGATTTACATATTATTTATCGTAAATCAGCAGGGGACGCCCCCGGCGCCATTTTTAAATTGAAAAAAAGATCAGACAGTGTAACACAGTGGGGTAGATTCAGGAACAATTTCCGCCGGTGTAGACTGAGATGCGCGGCGTAAATGCCAATTTGCGCCGGCGTATCTCCGCGCCGTATTCAGCAAACAATATTACGCCGTAACGTAGATTTTTTTTTTTCGTTTGGACCTTTCCACGCTGGTCCGGCGTAGTGTAAAAAAGATGCACTACGCCGATCCAAAGATGCGCCATTGTACATGAATCTGGCCCAGTGTAACACTGTCAGATCTTAGTCCTATCTATGCGTATCTGATTCTATGAATCAGGCGCATAGATAGGACCAGTGTAAGTCAGAGATACGATGGTGTATCTGTAGATACACCGTCGTATCTCTTTGTGAATCTGGCCCTATGAATCAGTCGCATAGATACGACCGGCCTAACTCAGAGATACGATGGAGTATCAGGAGATACACCATCGTATCTCTCTGTGAATCTAGCCCTCTGTCTACAAAGGATGGATATCAGCCATTACAAAACAAGGAAAAGGCGTGAAGAATATCCCAACAAAGACTGAAGGTGTGGAGATGTTTAGATAATGGGAGCATCCAAACAGAAGGCCTGCAGGAAATAAAAACACGTTTATCTTAAATATCTCATTACTGGCAGATAGTTAACGGCTGTTGTTGCGAGTTATAGAGGTTCCAGCATGCCCCGACCAAAACACCCATTACACAAGAGAGGGCGGAAAACAACCTTCAAAGGTCAATAACTCCAGCTGCTAGGAACCCATAGGCCACATATATTTAAACTAATACATAACTATAGAATGATTTGGGCTAGATTCAGAAAGAATTTACGCCGGCTTATCTATTAATACGCCGATTAAATTCAAATCTGCGCCGGCGTATCTTCTTTCTGTATTCAGAAAGCAAGATACGCCGAAATTAGGCTAAGATCCGACTGGCGTAAGTCTCTTACGTCGTCGTATCTTAGGGTGCATATTTGCACTGGCCGCTAGGTGCCGCTGCTGTCGATTTCAGCGTAGAATATGCAAATGAGCTGGATACGCCAATTCAGAAACGTACGTGCGCCCGGCGGATTTTTTTACGTCGTTTGCGTAAGCCTACATCGGGGACCTGGGAGCTGGACTGGCAGATTTCCAGATCTACCTAGAAAATTGCAGGTCCCATAGCAAAAGCAAGGTCCATAAACAGGGCCGGACTGGGAATAAAATCCAGCCCTGGAAAAAATTTCATACCAGCCCCATAGCATTATTATACCAGCCCAACAGCAAACGTCATTATTTTCTTGTTCATGAAAGGGAAAACCATACATTTTAAAGCACATTTGAAGAATGTATTATATATATATATATATATGGAAGACAGATATGAAAGTAGTAGGTATATGTAGGTATAGTGGAAAACTGGGAAGCCTATACTACATGCTGTGTACCCCTGGCGGGGAGTTGGATCTGGTGAGTGGGGACCACTGGTCCTTTTCTCACCCTTTATGGTATAAAGCGGGCATCACTAAATGGCGGCCCGCGGGCCACATGCGGCCCGCGGCACTCTGCCATTCGGACCGCTTCGGTACTGCGATGTAGGAGCCTTTTCTTCCTCCTGCCATCGCTCTGTAATCCTCACAGAGCCGACAGCGGGAGGCGGAACAATTCTGGGTGGAGGGCGGAGCTGCCCGAGGTTATCAAACAGGCGATTGGCTGCTAGGACTGTCCTTCATCCTAGCAGCCAATCACCTGTTTGTTACCTCGGCCCTCCATCCAGAACTGTCCCGCCTCCCTTCCTGCAACTCCTCTCCTGTCCCTATCCAGACATGCTGTGCCTCCCTCCGATCTGTCTGTGTAAGGTAGGACAGTGAGGGGGTGAAGTAAAGAGCTAACATCTGAATGTGGGGGGAGGATTCCAAGCCTCAGGATTGCAGTGATGTGGGGAAAGGGGCTAAGGACATCAAAGAGGGGGAGCTAAGCACTGAAGTGTGGGGGGGGACTGAGGACTGGAGTGTGGGGGGGGGGGACTGAGGACTGGAGTGTGGGGGGGGACTGAGGACTGGAGTGTGGGGGGGGGACTGAGGACTGGAGTGTGGGGGGACTGAGGACTGGAGTGTGGGGGGGGACTGAGGACTGGAGTGTGGGGGGGGGACTGAGGACTGGAGTGTGGGGGGACTGAGGACTGGAGTGTGGGGGGGACTGAGGACTGGAGTGTGGGGGGGGACTGAGGACTGGAGTGTGGGGGGACTGAGGACTGGGGAGTGTGGGGGGAGCTGAGGACTGTAATGTGGGGGGAGCTGAGGACTGTAATGTGGGGGGAGCCAAGGACTGTAAGGTGGGGGGGCTTGAAGAAGTTAAATTGGGGTGACCAAGGACTGTAATGTGGGGGGAGCTGAGGACAGTGATGTGGGGGGAGCTGAGGACTGTAATGTGGGGGGAGCTGAGGACTGTAATGTGGGGGGAGCTGAGGACTGTAATGTGGGGGGAGCTGAGGACTGTAATGTGGGGGGGCTTGAAGAAGTTAAATTGGGGTGACCAAGAAGGACAGTGATGTGGGGGGAGCCGAGGACAGTAATGTGGGGGGAGCTGAAGACTGTAATGTGGGGGGAGCTGAAGACTGTAATGTGGGCGAAGCTAAGGACTGTAATGTGGGGGGAGCCGAGGACTGTAAGGTGGGGGGAGCCGAGGACTGTAAGGTGGGGGGAGCCTGAAGAAGTTAAATTGGGGTGACCAAGAACTGTCATGTGAGGGGGGCTAAGGATATTAAAGTGGAGGTTGGGAATGTAATGTAGGGGGTAGGCTGAGGACTGTGATGTGAGGGACTGAGGACAGTGATGTGGAGGGGTTGAGGACTGTAATGTGTGGGGGGGACTGAGGACTGTAATGTGGGGTTATGATATAAATAGGGGCAGAGGACAGTACTGGTAATGGGGGTTGATGTTAAGGGAGTGTGAGAACATTACTGTGGAAAGAGTGGAGGGGGTGATGTAAAGGGGGAGCTGAGGACACTCTTAAAGAGGGGATCTTGGTGTGAAGGGGGTTAAGGACTGTGATGTGCACTGGGGACTAAGGACGCTGATATAATAATGGGTTAAGATCTGTGCATGTGCATTAGGTGCACACGTTGTGGGTGGATTAGCCTATTTTAATGGGCTGCACTACCCACAAGAAACAGAGACAAAGAAGTCCTTGACCTTTTTAAAAAAAAAAAAATTGCACCGCACCAAGCTGCATTGTGCTGCAGCAACAGAGGTCCGACATGATATTCGGACCTCTGCTAGAAGAAAATGTTACTGACCAGACCTCGGCGAATTGTAATTCAATACCCCTGGTATAAAGGGATAAGGCACAGGCAGCGCCATCACCCCAATCCTCACACATTTTCTATCACATTCACCTACCCCTTTAAGGCCTCATTCACACGGACGGACCGTTTGGTTCCGCATGTCAGTTTTGACGGCGGACCTGAACGGCCGCTCCATGCATCTCTATGGAGCGTTGGATGTCAGTGGAGACTTGTCCGCTGACATCCGACCCTATCCGATCCGCTAAAATCAGACGTATGGGGGCCACGTCCCCATCCATCCATGCGGATCGGATCGGGTAAGATCTGATGAAAACGGACATGCTGTCCGTTTTCATCAGATCGCTCCATAGGGACACAGCGGTGCCCGACAAGCCCCTCCCCGCTCAGTGAGCAGAGAGGAGCTTGTCATCTGCGGACTGATCTCCCGCTAAACTGACGGGAGCAGGCGGACTCCGTAGCGACGGAGTCCGCCTCGTGTGAATGAGGCCTTAGGGGTTGGGTTTCCAGGGGGGCAGCAGCCCAATTCACGGTCCTAAGCGCAGGCAGATTATTGTTTTTTATTTTTTCAAATTACAGATTTTTTTTTTTTTGCATTTAAAAGGTAGGTGCAGAGACGGGGGGGGGGGGTTGACCACGGAATGGTGAGAGAGATATTATACAGTCCAGATTACAATTTGCTGGGGCAGCAAAGGTGACAGAGAGAGGGGGGTGCACCATGCAACCCCCCCCCCCTCTGTCACCTACCTTTTCTGCCCCTGCAAATTGTAATCTGTATAATCTCTCTCACACCATTGCACGGTGCACTCCCTCCCCCCCCCCCTCTATGAGATTATTATACAGTTTACAGTTTTCAGGGGAAGCAAAGGTAGGTGACAGAGAGAGGAGGGGGGGGCCGGGGGTGCACCGTTATATGGTGAGAGAGAGATACAGTATACAGGTCAGCATTTCATTAAAATATATTTGGTCACCTTGTGCTCCAAGGGTGGCGGGCGCCGTTAATTTCTTGTCCTCTCTGCCTCCTCTGCCATGTGACCCTGCAGGAGAAATAGTGGGCGGTGCTGGCGCCGCACAGGACGATGGAACCGATCTGACGTTCGGTTCTCTTTCCCTTCGGCTCCTCCCCTCCCTCAGTCACATGATCGCTCCGCCTCCAGTCCCAGTGAGTCCACCCACACAGCGCCGGGTTAGATGCAAAGGACAGTGCGGCGGCGAGCATGGCGGCCGCAACCCACCGCGGCCGGCCCGCCGCTGCTTTATATTTGTGACACACGCTGCACGCATGACACTGGAGTGACTGCCTGTCATAGGGCAGGCGTCCACCACCCCTGCATAATTGCAAAGTGCGGCCGCGATGGCGGCCGCAATGGCGTCCGGCGGCCGCCGCCGTGGCCAACAGCTAATACATTTTACTGGCAGCAGGCGGCCTACCGGGAATTTTCCCGCTATCCCGGTAGGCCAGTCCGGCCCTGTCCATAAAGACATGGATGAGCAAGTTTGAGGGTGGAGGAACTTGACTGGCCTGCACGGAGTCCTGACCTCAACCTGACGGAAGACCTTTGGGATGAGTTAGAATGGAGACTGCGAGCCAGGCCTTCTGGTCCACATCAGTGCCTGACCTCACAAATGTGCTGCTGGAAAAATGGTCAAACATTCCCATAGACACACTCCTAAACCTTGTGCACAGCCTTCCCAGAAGAGTTGAAGCTGTTATAGCTGCTTTACGTCGTCTGCGTAAGTCGTTCACGAATAGGGCTTTGCGTAAATTACGTTCACGTCGAAAGCATTGACAATTTGCGACGTGATTAGGAGCATGTGCACTGGGATACGCATGCGCCATTCGTGAGAAACGTCATTTACGTGGGGTCATGTTTTATTTACATAAAACACGCACACCTCTTGACAATTTGAATTCGGCGCGCTTACGCCGGCAGATTTACGTTACACCGCCGCAACTTACGGAGCGAGTGCTTTGTGAATACTGCACTTGCCCGTCTAAGTTGCGGAGGCGTAGCGTAAATAGGATACGCTACGCCCGCACAAACTTGCGTCCCCCTACGTGAATCTAGCCCAGTGTATATAATGTAGCACCCTGATGTTTAGGCAGGGTTGCTCCTAAATTTACCTGACAGGTATAGTTGCCTTGGCCAATTGATAGGGATCAATTGATTTCACTCTGGAATTGCTGCACTTCTCTCTTTTGTCGCTGTGTGGCCGGGTACCTGGTGACATTAGATAAGACAAGGGCGATGCAAGGACAGATTAGAAGTAAATAGGGCAGGGGTCGGGAACCCATGGCTCGCGAGCCAGATGTGGCTCTTTTGATGGCTGCATCTGGCTTTCAACTCTCAGTCCGCGGATCACGTGGAGTGCCAATCCGCATATTGAGCCCATAGGAACGGCCGGGGCTTTGGCCTAGCTCTGAAGAGGCAGCCATCTTGGTACACCTGGCGGCGGCCTAGGTGAGCGGCGCGCTGACGTCATCACCCGCCTCAACTGCTCGTGGATCTGCCTGCTTGCGTGGTGGTAAGCAAGCAGACAATCGTATATACAGTGGGGGAGATGTGGATATTACAGTGGGGGGAGATGTGGACATTACAGTGGGGGAGATGTGGATATTACAGTGGGGGGAGATGTGGATATTACAGTGGGGGAGATGTGGATATTACAGTGGGGAGATGTGGACATTACAGTGGGGGGGGAGATGTGGATATTATAGTTTAAAACATATTGTATAGCTCTCACGGAATTACATTTTAAAATATGTGGTGGTCATGGCTCTCTCAGTTAAAAAGGTTGGGTATCTTCTTGGGCCTCTAAGCCTGCTGGGAGAACCTATACATTTGGGTGGAGTGAGGTGATCAGGGTTCTGTGCCACCCGTACAGCTGTCTGGGTGGATGTGTCTGGTAAACTGGTTGCTAGGCTGTCTGAGGGCCTATCCAGAAGCAAGGGAGCAACGTAGGGTTGGGATTGCAGCTTGTAGTCCAACCAGAAGTGACGGTCACTCTGCCTTTTCTTCAGTGCACATGCTCCCATGATGTCGGTGCAAGCGTATATGGTACATATCTCCTAAACCGTGTAGGTTTAGAAGATATTTCCAGTACCTAAAGGTAAGCCTTATTATAGGCTTACCTGTAGGTAAAAGTGGTGTAACTAGGTTTGCAACCACTTTTAATGACTAAGTAAAGATGGTAAAGAATTAACAATTATAATTGACGGCTCCAAGCAGTAAATATCTTAGATATACAGTATATTTTTCTGAAATAAGGGTCATTGAAAAATAAAATTGGTACTTGCAATTTATAGTAACAGATTATCTTTAATTCTATTAGACCCTTAATGTTTCCCCTGCACTTCATTGAAGCTAATGGAGCACAGATAGTGCTCCATTAGCAGTTTCCCAGGTCACAGAAGCTGGAGTAGGATAGTCGTGAACCAGTAAGTGATGCAATGGCGGCCCATCCATTGGGGGCGCACGGGCGCCGCCCCCCTATCCGTGCATCTGGCCCCCTGATCTACATACAGGGCGCTGGACCATGGATTCCAATGGGGGTATGTGTGTTTTTTTGAAGCACGTGATTAGAGCCAGAGGCTCTAAGAAACTTAAAAAAGGGTGGGCTTGGGGCGCAGAGCACTGCACTCCGAGCCCACCCAGTTGTGTGACAATAGCGAATGAATATTCACTATTATCACACTGATTCTTCTCTCGGCCAATCAGGAAGTGGGCTGGAGCTGCCCCCGCTGACCGATGGAGCACCAGCCGCCACTGAATTGATGTAATACATTGCTTCTGGGTTCATTTACCAGGGAAAGCTCCTTCAGCTCTAGCCAGAAACACCCACCATGCCAGGCTCAGACCCAGATGTGGGACAGTGGAGCCCAAGAAACATGGCAGGAGGATTTGCGCAGGCATATGTTCCAGTGCCAGTGGAAGTGATTGAGTGTATGCAAATGCTGCTGATGCTACTGATGTAAGCCTTACGATGGTGGCAGAGAAAGAGTTAAAGTTTATGTATAGCTCACACGAGAGTGGTGAAAGGATAACCCTGTCAGGTTCTTAAGGTGTGTGTGTGTGTGGGGGGGGGGGGGGTCACTCTTTTTTTGTCCTGGTGAGACAGGGTGGTGTGATGTTTTCAGAAAGCCATGTACAGCATTCTGCCAGCCCCACCAGCCATGATCTGCCTACATTGCATAAAGAAGCACAGAGACTCAGGGAGAATGTAACTGGGTCTAAGATAAGGTATGTAATGAAAACAGAGAGTCTTTTTATTAGTATGATAAAGAGTTTGTAACGTATTATTATTATTTTTTTTAAATAACAATCATGTTAATTGCCTGCTCTGCACAATTTGCTCTGGTATTATACAGATCGGCCCCAAACATCCTCTTCTGGCTCCTGCTCTTCTCGATGTGGATCCAAATGAAGGCGTTTTCTATTGTGGCACATCTGCGGGCTTGATCCTATGCCATGCTGCCTGTGTCTACAGACACAGACAACGAGGATCGACACCGGCTTTCACTGCTCTCAGCAAAGCCTGCAAGATAAGGGAGAAGAGAAGAGAGACACTAAAGACAGGCACAGTGTTGGATCAAATGAGGACTCAGGTAGGTATTAGGGGGGGTTGAGGGGGGTGATACACATACTGATTTTTTTTTTTACCTTAATACAGAGAATGCATTAAAGTGTTACCAAACCCACAACAGTAAAATCTGTATGTACATGCAGCATAGCATGCTTGTTATAATCACTGTGGAACTTAAGGGATTAATCCTCTGCGTTGTGTAAAAAGGCTGTATTATCCTGTGTGCACAGATCCTTCCCCTCCTGCATTATCTATCTGGGGAAGGCCAACTAACTCAGGCAGGGTAGCCGACCTGCACATGCTCAGTTGTGTCTTTTATGCTAGAGAGAACATTTATTTGTTCTCAGAGCTAGCCAGGTCATGTGATATTGACATCACACATGTGGGCGTGTATACATACTGTAGTGGTTATCTCCTCCTACCTGACCTCTCAGAACTGGAGAAACTGTGCAGTTTATCATGTAACCGTGGTATACAGTTTATCCAATAAGGTATATAGTGACAGTATTTTAATGTAAAAAGAAAATGTATAAGCTGTTGGGGGGTGGGGATAGGTGAACTATTTTCATATTACTGGGTTTAGTAACACTTCAAGGCAAAAAAAGTTTAGGCTTTACAACCACTTTAATGAGAAGGGGGGGGGGGGGGACAAAAAAGGAACCAGGGAAGGCAAAATGTAAGCAGAATAAAGTTCAACTGTAACTCCTTTATACTATATCCAAAATGTTTTTAAAAATGGCTAAACGTACACTTGAATGATAGTTGCAAATTGGGCCATAAACGTCAGCTGTCATTGGTGACAGAAATTTACATTCCTAACAGCAAATGGTATTTCATCACCATGTGACATGGGGTTATGATGTGGCCCCGTAGAATACACTTCAACCCAAACAACATATGGAAAACACAACAATTTTCAGAATTACCTGGACATTATCCATCATTCCTCATCACTGATATATATGGGCTTCACGTCAGTGACGGCTTCTCATTACACAGGTAATAAAGCAGACACCACATATGAGAATCATAACCATACAAACAACAGATCTCTTTGAAGATGTAAGAGAATGCGCCAACAGATGTTAAACAGCTTTAGGTGAAAGCCAAAGATCCAGTTTCTCCTAATCATTGACTCTCAGAGAGAACACTTGGTTTACAATATCTGCGGGAGAAAGAGTCAAGACAGATCCACTTAATTATCTTGTCACTGGGAGAGCAGGTATTAGAATGAGAAGAAAAATGAAGCTGATGGAGCAGGAATTTGCAAAGGGGCGGGGCACAATCCAAAAAAATAAAAGACAAATCTGGTTTAAAGTGGTTATATTGTTTTTTTTCCTCTTTTGGATTGAGTGCAGAGGGATTAGAACACCTGTCAGTTTTTTTGCTGTATACTTACCTGCTCTGTGCGGTGTGTCAGAGGGTGTGGCACTGTCAGACTGTATTCCAGAATCAGGGAACCCTATACATCAGACAGGAGGCCCTATTGTCAGCTGAACACCACAATGACCCACGATGAACCATGAAAGACTAATGCCGCATACACAACGTCGTTTTTCGGCATGAAAAAAAACAACGGCCCAGATTCAGGTAGGGGCGCGCACTGATACGGCGGCGCAGCGTATCGTTTTTACGCTACGCCTCCGTAAGTTACTGGAGCTACGAAGCATTTGCTCCGTAATTTGTGGCGGCGTCTCGTAAAAGGGGCCAGCGTAAGCGCGCGTAATTTAAATGATCCCGTAGGGGGCGTGGATCATTTAAATTAGGCGCGTTCCCGCGCGGAACGTACTGCGCATGCTCCGTCGGGAAAATTTCCCGACGTGCATTGCGGTAAATGACGTCGCAAGGACGTCATTGGCTTTGACGGGAACGTAAATGGCGTCCAGCGCCATTCACGAACGAGTTACGCAAACGACGCAAAATTTGAAAATCGCGACGCGGGAACGACGTCCATACTTACCATTGGCTGCGCCTCCTAATAGCAGGAGCAGCCTTACGGCGAAAACGACGTACGCAAACGACGTAAAAAACAAGCGCCGGCCGCGCGTACGTTTGTGAATCGGCGTGAGTATGCAATTTGCATACTCTACGCTGACAACTACAGTTGCGCCACCTAGCGGCCAGCGTCAGAATGCACCCTAAGATACGACGGCATAAGAGCCTTATGCCAGTGGTATCTTAGGCTTCAGTCGGCGTATCGAGCTTTCTGAATACAGAAAGTAGATACGCCGGCGCTACTTAGCAATTACACTGTGTATCTATGGATACGCAGGCGTAATTGCTTTCTGAATCTACCCCAACGTTTTTAAAAACATCATTTAAAATCATTGGCCCGGATTCAGATAGAGATACAACGGCGTATCTCCTGATACGCCGTCGTATTTTTGAGTTCCGTCCGTCGTATCTATGCGCCCGATTCATAGAATCAGGTTCCGCATAGATCTCCCTAAGATCAGACAGGTGTAAGTGACTTACACCGTCGGATCTTAAGCTGCAATTCCAGGCTGGCCGCTAGGTGGCGTTTCGTTTTTTGTACGCCGATTCAGAAACGAACACCCGCCCGGCGCTTTTTTTTTACGTTGTTTGCGTTCGGCTTTTTCCGGCGGATAGTTACCTCTGCTATATGCGGCGTATCCTATGTTAAGTATGGCCGTCGTTCGCGGGTCGAATTTTGAATTTTTTACGTCATTTGCGTAAGTCTGTTTAGAATACGGATAGACGTAATTTACGTTCACGTCGAAGCCAATGATGTCCTAGCGACGTCATTTGGAGCAATGCACGCTGGGAAATTTAGCCAGCGGCGCATGCGCAGTTCGATCAGCGCGGGGACCGCCTGATTTAAATAGTACACTCCCCCTAGCCACGGAATTTAAATTCCGCCGGGGGATTTACGATCCGCCGGCGCTACTTTAGAGGAAAGTGCTTTCTGAATACAGCACTTGCCTCAAAAACATGCACCGGCGGATCGTAAATCAGATAGGTTACGCGGTTCTAAAGATCCGCTAATCTATCTGAATCTAGCCCTCCGTGTGTGGGCTTCACATCGTTTTTCGGCTTCTGAAAAACGACCAAAAAAAAATTACGAACATGCTGCATTTTTTAACGTCATTTTTTAAAAGGTTGTAAAAAATGATCGTGTGTGGGCTAAAACAACGTTTTAAACCCGCGCATGCCCAGAAGCGAGTTATGAGACGGGAGCGCTCGTTCTGGTAAAACTACCATTCATAATGAAGTAAGCACATTCATTCGTTAAAGATTTTGCAGGAGCTAGGTGCAGGAAAAAGGCCTTTTTGAAAATATTGTAGTGCGATGCAAAACTGTGATGTGTGACTTGCCAGTTCCAATTACCTGTGTAATGTGTATAGCACCCTCTAAATAGGTAGGTGCTAGATTAGGATTTTTGGTAAGTGCAGGACAATTTAGGCAGGCCTGGCTGGCAGCCAGGCTTGTTTGTATTGGTTTGTGTGGGCTGGGAGTGGCTCAGATTTAGCAACTGGTGACTCACATGCAGCCTCACTGAGACCTCCCTCTTTCTTCTAGAGCACGGGTCTCCAAACTTTCTAAGCAAAGGGCCAGTTTACTGTCCTCCAGGCTTTAGGGGGGCATGACTGTGCCCAGTGAGAGTAGAAAATGCCCCATCATTGGTTTTAATGAGAGAAATAGTGACCCATTCTTGATATCAATGAGGAGATTAGTACTTCATTGATGGTGTCAGTAGTAGTAGTGCCCCATCATTGGTGTCAGTCAATTGAATATTGCTCCAAGGGCCAGATAAAGGCAAGCAAAGGGCCACATTCGGCCCTCGGGCCACAGTTTGGAGACCACTGTTCTAGAGCATGGATGTCAAACTCAATGTCATTGTGGGCCGCAATTGCATTATAATTTCCCTCAAAAGGGCCGGTTGTACCTGTAAGATTAGATGTTCAGCGCATCCCTTCCCCTTACATTAGATGTTAGGAGCCAACCCACCATCAGAAGTTGAGTCCCCCACTCTCCCCTACATCACAGTGCACCCCCCTGGAGCTCTCCTGCAGCTGCAGGAGAGGTGCGAGGGCCACATGATATGGCCTGGAGGGCC
Source organism: Rana temporaria (assembly GCF_905171775.1). Lineage (NCBI taxonomy): Eukaryota > Metazoa > Chordata > Amphibia > Anura > Ranidae > Rana > Rana temporaria. The sequence continues at coordinate 422,801,326 of NC_053492.1, read as the reverse complement.
GGATTCGGCCCACAGGCCTTGTGTTTGACACCTGTGTTCTAGAGGATTCTAGAGATGGAGCTGCCTGGGGTATTCTAAGGAGCCCTGACCAATCCCCAACTTGGATTGGCAGGAGGCAAGCCTCCTTAAATACCTAGAGTCAGCCCAGAGTCAGCACATCTGACTTTTCTTGTCGGAATTTCCGATCGTGTGTACAGAGCAGACACGCCCACTGGAAGCCTGATTACAGCTAGTGTGTGGAAATCAGGTGAAGTGCAACATGAAAACAAGTTCTTGACGACTGAAGTAACTCACAAGTAAACTAAATGGTGCTTTGTTTTATGGAGTAAATCAAGCCTTGACACTGAGCGGAGGGTCAAGGGTCACACCTGCTATCATTAAATATTTTTGCTTCAAAAAGCGTGTGTAACAATGTGCGTCCACCAAAGACATTCCGGCCATGTAAGCCACACCACGCAGCTGTTCCCGTGATGTCTTTATTATGCTGCTCAATACGGAATATTATCCCCAGAAACCAACAGCAAAAATTACTTTGCCATGCTACTAAGATGAGAAATGCATAGCCGTCCCGTCTTCCCATTCAATGGGAGAACCGCACCACTGGAGATTAGGAGGGAGCCTTCAGCTCAGCAGAAGTACCGGCACCCGGCAATTAGGACGCAGGGCTGTAATTTTGGCATTAGCACCTCTGCGTCAACTTGTTCAGGGAGATCCATTTCAGACACGGCAGAGACGGGAAGACACAGAGACGTTTCAAAGGAATACCAGATAATGTTTTATAACTATCAGGAAGGAAATGTATTAGGGGATAAGTCAGTTACTGGATAGAAGGAAATATTTATTTGATCCAGTACATCTGTGATGTAGAGAGATTTCCATTATCCAGATGGCGTAATTCACAGATTCCTGGAGACAGGAACTCCTCGCTACTAAAGCATCGTACGCACACTCGGATTTCCCGCAGACAAAGCCTCGGACTTTTGTCCGAAGGGCGTTGGCCAAAAACTTGTCTTGCATACAAACGGCACACAATTGTCGGCCAACAAACATGAACGTAGTTACGTACTAGATTGTTTTTCAGCTCTTTAGTGCCACCCTTACGACACCTTGTGTTTGATGAGCATTGCTTCCGAGCATACGTCTTTGTACTTTTGTCCGACTGTCCGACAACAGACCGATGTTTGCGGAAAATTTTAAAGCCTGCCATTCAACATTTGTCCGTGGAAAATCCAAAATTGTCCAATGGAGCAGACAAACGGTCGGATTTTCCTCCAACAGCCTGTCATCACACAGTTCCCGTTGGAAAATCTGATCATGTGTACTAGGCTTAACTACTTGGGACCCAGGCCATTGTCGAATGACGGCCACAAGGTGGCTCTACAGGGCCGGAAGGCCGTCATATGATGTCCTCGGGCCTCTGGCCGCTGGGGCGCGCCCATGACCGCCGCGTTACTCAGGTGACGATGCGCATGCCTGGCGGGCACGATGTCTGCCAGGTACCCACGGTCGACAGTCACAGAGCCAGGGACGTGGATCTCTGTGTGTAAACACAGAGATCCACGTTCTGTCATGGAGAGAAGACCGATGGTGTGTCCCTTGTACATAGGGACACCCATCGGTCACCTCCCTCTGTCAGTCCCCTCCCCCCACAGTAAGAATCACCTAGCAGGGCACATATTTAACTCCTTGATTGCCCCCTAGTGTTAACCCCTTCCCTGCCAGTCACTTATATACAGTAATCAATGCAGTTTTATAGCACTGTTCGCTGTATAATTGTGAATGGTCCCAAAAATGTGTCAAAAGTGTCTGATGTGTCCGCTGTAATATTGCAGTCCTGACAAAAAATCGCAGATAAACGCCATTACTAGTAAACAAAAAAAATCATAATTCTATCCCCTATATTGTAGGCGCTATAACTTTTGCGCAAATCTATCACTATACGCTTATTGCGTTTTTTTTTTTTTACCAAAAATATGTATCGGCCTAAACTGAGGAAAAAAATAGTTTTCTTTAAAAAAAAAATTGGGATATTTATTATAGAAAAAAGTAAAAAATATTGTGTTTTTTTCAAAATTGTGGCTCTTTTTGTTTATAGCGCAAAAAATAAAAACTGCAAAGTTGATCAAATACCACCAAAAGAAAACTCTACTTGTGGGAAAAAAAGGATTTTGTTTGGGAGCCACGTCGCACGACCGCACAATTGTCATTCAAAGCGTGACAGTGCTGAAAGCTGAAATTTCGCCTGGGCAGGAAGGGGGTATATGTGCCCAGTAAGCAAGTGGTCATGTGACTTATAAACCATGTGATTCATCTAACCATGGCAGCTCAGAAAGGTCTCAGCTATCCTAATAGAGAAGTTCCAATATTTGGAGAAGGAGAATTACATTACATTTAAAAGTGGAACTTCACTCTCCTAATCAACAGTTATTATTTTGAATCCTTATGCTGCTAGCATTAGTAAATAGATAAGAAAGTTTATCATATTTACTTGTTTTAACCTTTTATTTTTTTACATTTCTTCAGGTATTTCTTGGCTCCCTGCCTAGCAAATGATGTCATACATCCCAGGAGTCTTCAGGAGTGAAGGAGGGGTTTTCTCAGCTATTGACATTCTGAGTTTTTGCAGTGCTTTTTGCGGTGCTTGCTGCGTTTTTTTACGTGCGTTTTTACCGCGTTTTTTACAGCGTTTTTACCGTGATTTGCGTGCAAAACGCTGCTTTTTACAGAAAAAAAAGTCCCAGACCCTTTCCAAAAACGCAGAGGCACAAAAAAGCATTGATGTGAACATGTTCCATAGGAACCGTTGTTAAAAAATTTCCCTACTTTTCTGCAAAATGCACCAAACAACGCATTAGTGTGAATGGAGCCTTAGGGGTTCCGTCAGATTAGGTGACAGAAGTGAAGTTCCGTAACTACACTTAGACGGCCATCTTGGTACACCCCACACTCAGTCGTAGTAAGCCAAAAGTCAGAAGGTGGCAAGCCGGATTCATTTTACACCCACTGGAGTCTTGCATTTCAGACTTATTTTTACCAGTAAACCGAGCTTATATACTGTAGTGAAATACTGTATATTAAAGTCCGTCTGACTGTTTTGATGTTGAATTTTAAATGCAGCAGCAAGCCTGCTGATCTCACAGGTTTGTTAATCTGACAGAACACCGCTGCTTTTAACCACTTAAGACCCGGACCAAAATGCAGCTAAAGGACCTTGCCCCTTTTTGCGATTCGGCACTGCGTCGCTTTAACTGACAATTGCACCGTCGTGCGACGTGGCTCCCAAACAAAATTGGCGTCCTTTTTTCCCCACAAATAGAGCTTTCTTTTGGTGGTATTTGATCACCTCTGCGGTTTTTATTTTTTGCGCTATAAACAAAAATAGAGCTTTTTGCTATAATAAATATCCCCCAAAAATATATAAATAATATTTTTTTTCCTCAGTTTAGGCCGATACGTATTCTTCTACCTATTTTTGGTAAAAAAAAATCGCAATAAGCGTTTATCGGTTGGTTTGCGCAAAATTTATAGCGTTTACAAAATAGGGGATAGTTTTATTGCATTTTTATTAATTATTATTTTTTTACTACTAATAGCGGCAATCAGCGATTTTTTTCGTGACTGCGACAATATGGCGGACACTTTGGACAATTTTGACACATTTTTGTGACCATTGTAATTTTCACAGCAAAAAATGCATTTAAAATGCATTGTTTACTGTGGAAATGACAGTTGCAGTTTGGGAGTTAACCACAAGGGGGCGCTGTTGGGGTTATGTGTGACCTGAAGTGTGTTTACAACTGTAGGGGGGTGTGGCTGTAGGTGTGACGTCATCGATTGTGTCCCCCTATAAAAGGGATGACACGATCGATGCTGCCGCCACAGTGAAGAACGGGGAAGCCGTGTTTACACACGGCTCTACCCGTTCTTCAGCTCCGGGACCAATCACGGGACTCCATCAGCGATCGGGTCCTGCGGTCCTGGTCACGGAGCTTCGGACCGGGTCGGCGCGCGCCCGCGACCCACGGCTGGGTACTAGTACAGGACGTACCTGTACGTACATGTGCCCAGCCGTGCCATTCTGTGCAGGAGGCGGTCCTTAAGTGGTTAAAATTCAACATCAAAACAGTCAGACAGTTTTCAAAATACTGTTTTCCACTAAATAAGCTCAGTTTACTGGTAAAAATAGGTGTGAAATGAAAGACTTTGGTGGGTGTAAAAAGATGCCCACTTGTCGCCTTCTGACTGTAGCCTTACTGCGGACGAGTGCGGGGTGTAGCAAGATGGCGGCGACGGAATGTCACTTCCATTACCAAATCTGATGGGTCGCCTAATCTGACGGAACACCTGCATGCATATTTGAGCAAAGAGCGGAAAGCAAATGCTACATGAATCATTTGCCCTTACTCAAGATGGCCACAGCCAGAAATATTAAAAATGAATTAAAGAGGCAGTAAAGTCCCATGCATAGCTTGTACCTATAGTTAAGCCTACAATCAAGCATGGTGATGGGAGTGTCATGGTATGGAGCTGCATGATTGCTGCCAGCACTCGAGAGATACATTCCATTGAGGGAACCATGAATGCCAACATGTACTGTGATATACTGAAGCAGAGCATGATCCCCTCCCTTCAGAGACTGGGCCGCAGGGCAGTATTCAGCACAATGACGACCCCAAACACACCTCACGACCATTGCCTTGCTAAAGAAGCTGAGGGTAAAGGTGAAGGACTGGCCAAGCATGTCTCCTGACCCAAACCCCATTGAGCATCTGTGGGGTTCCTCAAAAGGAAGGTGGAGGAGCGCAAGGTCTCTAACATCCACCATCTCTGTGATGTCATCATGGAGGAGGGGAAGAGGACTCCAGTGTCAACCTGTGAAGCTCTGGTGAACTCCACGCCCAAGAGGGTTAAGGCAGTGCTGGAAAATAATGGTGGCCACACAAAATATTGACACTTTGGGCCCAATGTGGACATTTTCACTTAGGGGTGTACTCACTTTTGTTGCCAGCGGTTTAGACAATGGCAAATTTACACTGTTATACAATCTGTAAACTCACTACTTTACATTGCAACATTGTGTCATTTCTTTAGTATTGTCACATGAAAAGATATAATAAAATGTGAGGGGTGTACTTATTTTTGTGAGATACTGTAACTTCTTGTAAAGATCACAACTCAGTTAGCCCTGGTGCACGCAGTGGGCTGGCTCTTGGTTATGCAAATATCAAAATGCATTGATAGGTGAAGGTCCGTCTTGAGGAGTTTTTGTTCCTAGGCATACTACAGTTGTATGCTGACTGCTGTAAGTAACAGCCGCATGCAATGATGCACCTCCATGATTAAAAAAACTGAAATCCAATGAAAGTGGTGGGTCGGCAAGCCCTGGAAAAGAATGGGCTAGATGATGCTGGATGTCTTCCAGCCAATGAGGTGGGCTCTAACTTGCTTCAGCCTCTAACTCACACTGTGAGAAACTCAGGGCCAAATCCACAAAGACCCGGCGTAACGACGAATTTCTAATTTAAGTTACACTGCCTTAAAATTTCTACCTAAGTGCCCGATCCACAAAGCACTTACCTAGAAATTTCTGGCCGTGTAACTTAAATTGCGCCGGCGCAAGGCGTTCCTCATTTCATGGGGGCGATTCCCATTTAAATGAGGCGCGCTCCCGCGCCGGCCGTACTGCGCATGCTCGTGACGTCATTTTCCCGACGTGCATAGCGCGAAATTACGTTACGTCGGGCTTTGTGGATTGCGACGGGTCAATAAAGTTGCGTCGGGAAAAAAAAAAGATACGGCGCGGAAAAAAAAATTGCGTCGCTAGACAGAAGGGTCTGCTTTTACATGGTGTACTAACTTTACACCATGTAAAAGCAGCCCTAATTTTGCGTATGCAACTTAATACTTACGGAGAAAAAACGAAGCAGAAAAGCTTCGTGGATCTCCGTAATTGCTAATTTGCATACCCGAGGCGGCATTTCGACACAAAATGCCCCCAGCGGCGGATGCGGTACTGCATCCTAAGATCCGGCAGTGTAATTCAATTACACATGCGGATCTTCTCCCTAACTATGGAAAACTGATTCTGTGGATCAGTTCCATAGTTAGGACCAGGGATACGACCTAGTAACAGCAGTTACTCCGTCGTATCTCTTTTGAGGATTTGGCCCTCAGTTCTTTAGTTTTGGATAGAGGGGTGAAAGGTTAGAACTTCTGTCAGGTTTTTATTGCTGTCTATGACTCAGCTGAGGACATTCCTCCTCTTTAAAGTGGAGGTCCACCCTAAAAAAAAAAAAAAATTGCCAAAAAGGCTCCAAAAACTTTATTTTTATTTTTATATACTTACCAGAAATTGCTGTTGCTAGGCAGATCGTCCTAATATGCCACTTCCTATTCCACTGCGATTTTCTGTCTTCTCCTCCTCGTGTTGCCTCATGGGAAATGGGGCATGCTGTCTTCTGTGTGTGTCCCAGAAGACAGCCGCCCATTCACAAAGTGCCACGCGACCCGCGCATGCGCAGTAGGAAACGGGCAGTGAAGCCGCAAGGCTCCACTGCCTGTTTTGCTTACTTTGAATAGCGGCACCAGGACCCGATCCGAATTGTGTCCTGAGCAAGAAATGAGGCTACCTTTTTAAATCGGAACACTGGTTTCAGTGACAGCTAAGGCCCCGTACACACGAGAGGATCGATCCGCTGAAATTGATCCACGGACCGGTTTCAGCGCATAGATCCGCTGGTGTGTACGATCCAGCGGATATTTATCCGCGGATATTTTTCCGGGGCGATGGATTTCCAGCGGATCAAAATTTCTTAGCATGCTAAGAAATCTATCCGCTGGAATCCAGTCCAGCGGATTGATCCGCTGGTCTGTACAGACTCAGCGGATCAATCCGTCCGATTCCATCCCTCGCATGCGTCGTAATGATTCGACGCATGCGTGGAAGTTCTTATATTTCAGCGTCGCGCACGCCGCCGCGTCATCATCGCGGCGACGGCGCGACACGTCACCGCAGAGGGAATTCCGCGGGGATTTTGATCTGATGGTTAGTACAACCATCAGATCAAAATCCGCCAGAGGATTTATCCGCAGAAACGGTCCTCCGGACCGTTTCCGCAGATAAATCCTCTCGTGTGTACTAGGCATAAGAGTGTAATTTTGAGAGATATTGAAATTGATTTACTAAAGGCAAAATGACTGTGCACATTGCAAAGTGCAGTTGCTCCAGAGTTGGGTAAAGGAGGGGAAGCTCTGCTGATTTCTATCACCCAATCATGTGCAAATGCTGTTTTTTTACTTTCCTTGCATGTGATTGGTTGTTCTTTGTAAAGTGAAGCTTTACCTCATTTACTTATATCTGGAGTAACTGCACTTGCAAAGTGCACAGTCTATTTGCCTCTAGTAAAAAAAAAACATTTGTCTCAATTCTAGTTGCATCTCCCAGACAGGCCATGAAGGAAAATAGTGAGCAAAAAATAAACTGACAGGGGTATAACCAGTGTCTGAACCCCCCCCCCCCCCCACCACCACCGCTGCCTGTGTCTGAACCCCCCTCCACCGCTGGCTGTGTCTGAACCCCCCCCACCACCACCACCGCTGCCTGTGTCTGAACCCCCCACCACCGCTGCCTGTGTCTGAACCCCCCCACCACCGCTGCCTGTGTCTGAACCCCCCCCACCACCAACGGCCTGTGTCTGAACCCCCCACCACCGCTGGCCTGTGTCTGAACCCCCCCACCACCGCTGCCTGTGTCTGAACCCCCCACCACCGCTGCCTGTGTCTGAACCCCCCACCACCGCTGCCTGTGTCTGAACCCCCCCACCACCGCTGCCTGTGTCTGAACCCCCCCCACCACCAACGGCCTGTGTCTGAACCCCCCACCCCCGCTGGCCTGTGTCTGAACCCCCCCACCACCGCTGCCTGTTTCTGAACCCCCCACCACCGCTGCCTGTGTCTGAACCCCCCACCACCGCTGCCTGTGTCTGAACCCCCTTCCACAACTGCCTTTGTCTAAACCCCCCTCTACCACTGCCTGTGTCTGAACCCCCCACCACCGCTGGCCTGTGTCTGAACCCCCCCACCACCGCTGCCTGTTTCTGAACCCCCCACCACCGCTGGCCTGTGTCTGAACCCCCCCACCACCGCTGCCTGTGTCTGAACCCCCCACCACCGCTGCCTGTGTCTGAACCCCCCACCACCGCTGCCTGTGTCTGAACCCCCCCACCACCGCTGCCTGTGTCTGAACCCCCCCCCCCACCCACCGCCTGTGTCTGAACCCCCCACCACCGCTGGCCTGTGTCTGAACCCCCCCACCACCGCTGCCTGTTTCTGAACCCCCCACCACCGCTGCCTGTGTCTGAACCCCCCACCACCGCTGCCTGTGTCTGAACCCCCTTCCACAACTGCCTTTGTCTAAACCCCCCTCTACCACTGCCTGTGTCTGAACCCCCCCACCACCGCTGCCTGTGTCTGAACCCCCCCACCACCGACGGCCTGTGTCTGAACCCCCCCACCACCGCTGGCCTGTGTCTGAACCCCCCCACCACCGCTGGCCTGTGTCTGAACCCCCCCACCACCGCTGCCTGTGTCTGAACCCCCCACCACCGCTGCCTGTGTCTGAACCCCCCACCACCGCTGCCTGTGTCTGAACCCCTCCCACCACCGCTGCCTGTGTCTGAACCCCCCACCACCGCTGCCTGTGTCTGAACCCCCCACCACCGCTGCCTGTGTCTGAACCCCCCCACCACCGCTGCCTGTGTCTGAACCCCCCCCACCACCAACGGCCTGTGTCTGAACCCCCCACCACCGCTGGCCTGTGTCTGAACCCCCCCACCACCGCTGCCTGTTTCTGAACCCCCCACCACCGCTGCCTGTGTCTGAACCCCCCACCACCGCTGCCTGTGTCTGAACCCCCTTCCACAACTGCCTTTGTCTAAACCCCCCTCTACCACTGCCTGTGTCTGAACCCCCCCACCACCGCTGCCTGTGTCTGAACCCCCCCACCACCGACGGCCTGTGTCTGAACCCCCCCACCACCGCTGGCCTGTGTCTGAACCCCCCCACCACCGCTGGCCTGTGTCTGAACCCCCCCACCACCGCTGCCTGTGTCTGAACCCCCCACCACCGCTGCCTGTGTCTGAACCCCCCACCACCGCTGCCTGTGTCTGAACCCCTCCCACCACCGCTGCCTCTGAACCCCCCACCACCACCGCTGCCTCTGACTGAACCCCCCACCACCACCTCTGTCTAAACCCCTCACCACCACTGCCTCTGGCTGAGCCCCCCCCCACCACTGTCACCTCTGTCTGAACCCCCCACCACCATCACCACTGGCTCTGACTGTACCCCACCACCATCAGCACTAACTCTGACTGAACCCCACTGTAACGGCTACCCACTGGTGAGAGGGTCTCAGCTGTTGGAGACGTCCTTTTCCCTGGCAAGCTGCGATATGCAAGTACCGCCGGTATATCCCATCGAACGCCCTTCCAAGAAACGAGACGGGCTACGTTTGCAGAGTCAAGCAGGACTGAACTTTAATGCCACATTTTTCCTCCTTATATCTGGTTACAAACTCTACAGAAACAAATGACACTCCCTTGAGCCAATCAGCCGCTAGCCGTTTTTGGCTCCTAGACTTAGCTTGATCAGACAATAGAATTCAATTAACCTTTAAAACAATTATCACTCACACATAATCCCCATCAGCATACACCTCACAGGGGGGCTGTTACCTACACAAGAGAGTTCATTAGCTATGCAAGGGGACATTAGCATTCAGCAGTGAAAGAGATCCTTTGTCCAGTTAACCCTTTGAGCTCAGAATACAATGTGGTACATCCAATTGTGACAAGCCATGCAGTTCCTTGTAGTCCTTCCTGCATGAAGATTATCGATGTCCCGGCAGCATGCATAAGTCCGTTACACCCACCACCACTGCCTCTGACTGTACCCCACCACCATCAGCACTGACTCTGACTGAACCCCCCCCCAACATCACCACTGCCTCTGACTGTACCCCACCACCATCAGCACTGACTGACTGAACCCCACCACCATCATCACTGCCTCTGACTGAACCCCACCACCATCAGCACTGCCTCTGACTGAACCCCACAACCATCAGCACTGCCTCTGACTGAACCCCACCACTATCACCACTGCCACTGAATAAACCCCCCACCACCACATCTGCCTCTGACTGTACCCCACAACCATCAGCACTGCCTCTGACTGTACGCCACAACCATCAGCACTGCCTCTGACTGTATGCCACAACCATCAGCACTGCCTCTGACTGAACCCCCCACCACTGCCTCTGACTGAACACCATCACCACTGCCTCTGACTGAACCCCCCACCACCACCACTGTCTCTGACTGAACACCATCACCACTGCCTCTGAATTAACCCCCCCACCATCACCACTGCCTCTGACTGTACCCCACAACCATCAGCACTGCCTCTGACTGAACACCACCACCATTACCACTGCCTCTGAATTAACCCCCCACCACCACATCTGCCTCTGTCTGAACACTCCACCACCACCAGCGCCACCTCTGTCTGAACCCCCCCATCACCACTGCCTCTGACTGAACCCCCCACCACAACATCTGCCTCTGTCTGAACCCCACCACCACCATCGCTGCCTTAGACTAAACCCCACCCCCACACCATTGCTGTCTCTGTCTGAACCCCCCCCCCCCACCACCACCACTGCCTCTGACCAAACCCCCACTACTGCCGCTTCTGTCTGACCCCCCCCCACCACTGCCACCTCTGTTTGAACCCCCCACCACTTCTGCCTCTGTCTGAATCCCCCTACCACCACCACCGCAGGCAATGGGGGGCAGCATTTAATTCTTGGACCCAGGTAGCACAATGTCTTGGGCTAGCCCTGGGTATAACCATACTCTTCTTTATCCACAACTGAAAAGAAAAGTTCTGGCTTTATTAAGACTGAATGTTCAGATTCATGAATGACCCCAGCTGTGACTGGTTCTCTTTAAATAGTCTGCATTTATTTTGTTAATGGACTGTCCATAAATTTGTGGACAGTTGGCAAGCCAGCCTTTCTTGACTACTATGTTCCGTTCTCACTCTCGTGTAATTCGGCTTTCTACATTGTAAGTCCCTGGGAGAGTGAGTAATGGGATGATTTCATATCGGATAATGCACAGCTAGTAGGAATGATGTCATCTGAGGCTGCAGTGCCAAGTCCCCGCCACCTCCTGTGAAAGATTGCACTGCGACATCTCACACATTTTTATGAGCTGTGAACGCTCCACATAAACCCAGGTTTTAACATCTCGCATAACATGACATTGTCCCAGAAACTGGAGACCGCTCACACAACCCTCCACCTGTCCGGGCATTTATTAAAGTCATGGGAACGCCTAAGGTTTAAGCTGAACTCCAGGGAAATGTAAAAACGACCCTTGAAGTGGGTTCTATGCACTGCAAGGGTTCAACACTTGTTTTTTATTTAGGAGAACATTAATGACCTGTTTACTCTATGGCGTTGCGGTAATGCATAGTAACATACGGTTGGTGCGTTGGTGCAAGGTTGGTAACATGCAGCAGCATCTGGTTGGTGCATTGGTGCAATTAGTTGCCATTCAATTTGAATGGCACCCCATTACATCTTGCAACGGACCAAAGTTTCTTGCTTTGTCAAAGAATGGCATATATATACACAACGCATGTTAGTGCACTGCCGTGTGTTGCACTACACATCAGCACACTTACATCGACAGGGTGTGTTGAGGTGCCATTCAAATGAATGCTCTACATTGCACCGATGCATTTACCCATGCATTGCCACGGTTTGTGGTGAAGTGCTTTTTTCCGCAATGCCATAGTGTGTAGTGTGTACTGGCCAGTAAAATATTTTCGCTGACTAAATTAATACTTTTTTAGTCTACTAAAATACGATTAAAACTAAAACAATTATTCTGTAGAGAGGTCCTGAGAGTAATTGATAAAGTGACGTCAGTTCAGCTCGATCTAGAAGCAGAGGTCTGCCTATTGGGACTGGTGGAAGAAAATATGGCCCCTATAGAAAGAAGAACACAGTTAGGCCTGTTGCTCTTCTATGCAAGAAAGGCAATAGTATTAAATTGGAAGAGGGTAGAAGCCCCCTCGTTGATGCGAGGGAAAAATTTGGTTAATAGCAATTTGTCGCTGTATAGGGAGACATATTGTAATTAGGGTTGTCCCGATACTAGTATCGGTATCGGGATCGATACCGAGTATTTGCGGGAGTACTTGTACTCCCGCAAATGCCCCCGATGCCTGGCCGAATACTCAAAACCCCCACCCCCCCGCCGCCATCGCTACGCCGCATCCCGCCGCAACTCCTACGCCGCTTGGTTAATACGGGCGGGGAACATTACAGCTTTCATTTGAACAGCTGTAGTTTTTTCCGCCGCGCCGCGTATAGACACTCCCCCTTGCTCGGGATTGGACAGGTGATCTGTCCAATCCCGAGCAAGGGGGAGTGTCTATACGCGGCGCAGCGGGAAACACTACAGCTATTCAAATGAAAGCTGTAATGTTCCCCGCCCGTATTAACTATGCGGCGGCGCGGCAGCATCTAGGTATGGGGGACATGGCTGCTTATATGGGGGGGAGATGGCTGCTTATATGGGGGACATGGCTGCATATATGGGGGGACATGGCTGCATATATGGGGGGGACATGGCTGCATATATGGGGGATATGGCTGCATATATGGGGGACATGGCTGCATATATGGGGGGACATGGATGCATACATGGGGGATATGGGGGACACGGCTGCATATATGGGGGACATGGCTGCATATATGGGGGGGACATGGCTGCATATATGGGGGACATGGCTGCATATATGGGGGACATGGCTGCATATGTGTGGGGACATGGCTGCATATGTGTGGGGACATGGCTGCATATGGGGGGGACATGGCTGCATATGGGGGGGACATGGCTGCATATGGGGGGACATGGCTGCATATGGGGGGGACATGGCTGCATATCGGGGGGACATGGCTGCATATGGGGGGGACATGGCTGCATTTGTGGGGGGACATGGCTGCATTTGGGGACACATTTAAAAAAAAGTATCGGTATTCGGTATCGGCGAGTACTTGAAAAAAAGTATCGGTACTTGTACTCGGTCCTAAAAAGTGGTATCGGGACAACCCTAATTGTAATAGAGGAAACAGGGAGAAATACGTAAAGGTATGGGCAAACTGGATGGAGAATGTGACAACGGCTTCAGGATAGGGGAGTACGGAAGTAGGAGGGAACTACACCTATGCAAGAAAGGGGTTAAATGTATAGAATGTATAAATGGAAAGTATGTAATTGTAATGAAATGGAATAACTTGTACGATTTTTTGGAAAAAGTTGATAAATGTGAAATGTGGAAGATATATGGAATGTGAGATAAAGAGGAGAAAATTTAATAAAGAGATTTATAAAAAAAAAAAATTCAGGATGACTAAACTACGACTAAACCTAAAATGGCATTTTAGTCAAAAGACTAAAATACGACTAAAACTAAAATGGCATTTTAGTCAAATGACTATGACTAAAACCAAATTTAAATTTGACGTAAAAATTAACACTGCACTTCCATATAAGAATACATAGGGGGCATCTACTAAGCTGCTGAAAGAAAACAAAATAAGAAAAAGGCTTTTCTTATTTATTTTTTTCTTAATATTTATTGTTGTTAATATGTTCAGGTAATATGTGCAATGGTATTACAGCTAATAGAGTTTACATTTTTATTTTTTCATATTTTCAAGTTGTACTTCTGCTTTTCAAAAAGCAATATTTTCGTTTATGAAACTTGTTTTTATTTATAAAGACGTCATGTATCACAACGGTTAAATCTGTGTATTGCATGTTTAAACCTCAATACCATAAATAACATATTATTCGATTTTTAGTCCAGGAGTATGTAATGTTTGGCAATTCTAAAGAAATAATGCATTCAACTTGAAATAAACTAATTGAATTTTAGTCAACTAAAATGTACTGGGGATTTTAGTCGACTAAAATACGACTAAAACGATTCAAATTACTAAAGTACGACTAAAACTAAAATGGCATTTTAGTCAAAAGACTAAAATACGACTAAAATTAAAATAACATTTTAGTCAAAAGACTATAACTAAAACTAAGTTGAATTTGATGTCAAAATTAACACTGGTACTGGCCTTAAAAGTAGTTTACCTTACCTTGTTGATGGGCCCTTATTGTCCCAACTTACAATGCAGAACTGCTAGTCCTGCAGTGTACGGAATGACATCAGAGTGCAACTGCCAAAAGGGAGCATTGAGCATAAGTTCCTTCGGGGAACCGATTGAATGGAAGGAGAGGCCTGTGGGAGAAAGGGATAGGGTAATAAGTAAAATTGCTTTTTAATGTTCCCCTGGATAAAAGCAAACAATTAAACGGGTGAAGTGAGAGGGGAGCCCCACTGCAAGGGTAATATTTAAATGCCCCAGTGTTTAGCTTCAAAGAGAACTGGTCACAATTTGACCTTTCAAGAATTTGGACACTTGCCAATTCATTGAACTATATATGTTTAGGGCCATGTCACACAGGCAATCTTGACACTGGCGACAGTCACTCGCTGGCATTCAGATCACTAGATCATCCTCGCTAGTTGGGCCAGTGAGATACAATATCACTTCCTTGCTGCCTCTTGCTAGCAAAAGAAAAAAAAGGGCATTCAGGGCCAGCAAAAGAGCAGTTCCACAGAGATAAATAGAAGGCCGTCCCATGTGACTGCTGTAGCAATGACTTGCTAGGGTGCTGCTGAAATGTTGGATTCTTCTGCCCTTACCAGTGGTAACCCACCCTTAACTGGATCCAGCAACTCACCAGCATATCTCCCAACTGTCCCTCATTTGAAAAATTATTCCTCTTTGGAGACCAGGGCCCAGATTCACAAAGGAGATACGACGGAGTATCTCAGATACTCCGTCATATCTCTCAGAGTATCTATGCGACTGATTCATAGAATCAGTTACGCATAGATATCCCTAAGATCCGACAGGTGTAATTGTTTTACACTGTCGGATTTTAGGATGCAGTACCGCGGCCGCCGCTGGGGGGAGTTCGCGTCGTAAACCAGCGTCGGGTAAGCAAATTAGGAGTTACGGCGATCCACAACGGTTTTTCGCGTTCGCTACGTCGCCGCTAGTCTAGTTTCCCGTCGCAAAGTTAGTTGTCGTTTTGGGTGCCTTAACTTTAGTCAGCAATCGTATTGCTGTCTAAAGTATGGCCGTCGTTCCCGCGTCGAAATTTAACGTCGTTTGCGTAACACGTCTGGGAATACGGAAGTACGATACGCGCGTCGCCGTTCAAAAAAATGACGTCACTTCGCGCAAAGCACGGGAGTTAAGAAACGGAGCATGCGCAGTAGGTCCGGCACAGGAGCGCGCCTAATTTAAATGTTAGCCGCCCATTCGATTTGGACCGCCTTGCGCCGGACGTATTTACGATACACCGCCGCAAGTTTCCAGGTAAGTGCTTTGTGGATCGGGCACTAAAACTGAAAACTTGCGGCGGTGTAACGTAAACGGCTTACGTTACACCGGCGCTAATGTACCTGAATCTGGCCCCATATCCCTCTGCCTCTCATGCAGCCTCAGTTGTCCTTTTATTTTATTTATTTATTTATTTATTTATTATATGTGCTTAATCTTATATAGCGCTGCCAATTTGTACAGATATTTACACATATATTGTACATTCTGTCCCTGCCTTCAAGGAGCTTACAATCTAAGGTCCCTAACCCACATTCATACACATAGTAGGGAAAATTAGACAGGAGCCAATTACCCAACAAGCATGTCTTTGGAGTGTGGAAGGAAACCAAAGTAACCGGAGGAAACCCATGCAGGCACAGGGGAAACATGCAAACGCCAGGCAGGTAGTGCCGTGGTTGGGATTGCGAACTAGTGACCTTAGTGCTGCTAGGTGGAAGTGCTTTTTGGTCTGATGTGTACATCTCTATACCAAATGTATTATTTTATTACCAAATGTGTTACTCTGTACTAAGCGTTTTATCCAACCTCTTAGTGCATTTATTATTTTGAAAAAACAATATAAAGGGGAAAAAAAGAGGTCCAGAAAGTATTGGTGTGGTTTAGCCAAACATTTTTTTGCATATTAGATCTTTGTGTTTCATGTAACTGGGGCTTTGTTCTCCAGTGGCATGGACCTTTCCTTTGCCTACTGTGACAAATCCAGGACTATGTCTGCCGTCAATGCTTCCTCTGTCCAGAACCAGCACTATCCAAGACTCTTTAGCCCACCCAGTCACCAGACAACACCAGTCCTGGAGTACATCAGGAATAGCCTTTTATTTGAGATCTGACACAAATATATACACAAGGATGACAATACAAACTGTAACCAGAAACCTAATTAACATGAGCTAATTATCTAATCCTTTAGACCAGTGGTCATCAACCCTGTCCTACAGGATCCACTAACAGGCCAGGTTTGCAAGATAACTGAAATACATCACAGGTGATATCATTTGATGTATTCTAGACTGCACCTCCCCATGGTAATACATAAAACCTGGCCTGTTAGTGGGCCCTGTAGGACAGGGTTGATGACCACTGCTTTAGACAGCCTAGGTGACTCAGAGACATGACCTTTAGGACAGACTTGCCATCTTTTAGCTCAGAAGACACAATCAACATTATCATAAATAGAAACACAGAAAACCTTCACACAATAGCAGAGTTAAAGGAGTTGTAAAGGAAAACATTTTTTTGCCTAAAATTAATGTCTGCAAGGTAGACAGACAGAATAGTGTAATGATTCTGTTAAAAAACATGTAAATACCTATTAAATTCCTTCATCTATATCACCTCCTGCGTTCTAGTTTCTGTTCTCCCATTCACTTCCTGGTTTGCGCCGCTCGTTCATGTAAGAACTACATTTCCCAGTATGCATTGCTGCACGCCCAGTAATTCACACCTCCTTGAAGTCTCTAACACGCAGAGAGCGTCCTGCCGCACAGATGTAGTTCCCAGGAGGGGGCGAGCACATTACTGACCAATGCAGTAAAGCCTCCGTTCACGGTGGTGAGTAACAATCAGACAAGCAGGAAGTGAACAGAAAAGAAATAGAGCAACTTCTGAGCAAAAACGAACAATGAGAAAGTGAAAAGAGGAATGTCTGCAGGTAAAGGATGCTTATTAAGAAAAAAAACATTTCCTTTACAACCCCTTTAATTAATACAAACAATGGGTGAAATATTTAGAGCCCACCCTAGCCTTATTTACAATAAACAAATTATAGCAGACAACAGACAGGTGGCTGGAGTAGATGACAGCATCTTCTATGAGCCCCAACATTATGAAGCAGTCACTATTTATAATATGGCAGGGTTCCCAGAGTTTGTGTTTTGGGGGGACATGGACTTGAATCCAAAATAACATTATTTCAAGGTCCCCAGGCATACACCTCGCAAACAGTATTGTTCCCTTAAAATCCAGGGCCCATAATTAGAAGGCAAGAGGCTAGCATTCAGTCCTCTCCAAAAGCCTCTGTACTGGCTAGGTCTGTCAGGCCCCGTACTCACGACCAAACATGTCTGCTGAAACTGGTCCGCGGACCAGTTTCAGCGGACATGTTCTTTCGTGTGTAGGCAGTAACGTACAGAATTCCAGCAAACAATCGTCGGCCAGACCGTTTTCCAACGAACAACTGTTTCCTGGTCTTGCTTTAAAACAGTCTGCTGGAATCGTGTCCGTCAGACATGTTCGGTCGTCTGTACACAAAAGCAGCGTACAAAAACCCCGCGCATGCTCAGTCCAAATGAGGAGACGGGAGCGCTCGTTCAGGTAAAACTCGCGTTTGTTTGGGATATGGCACATTCGTCATTAGAAACCTTTTATTCTAGCAAGAGAACAATGTCTTAAAAAGTCGCACTAAACCACATTTTCAAGCCTCGTTTTATTAATTCTTCTCTTGCTAGAATAACCCCGTTCTCTTGCTGATGCAATTTCAATAGAGTTGTCCCATACTGAAATGTCACATTTCTTGCTTGTGATGTAATCCTTTAATAATGTTTTCTATGCCAGACGTGTGTTTTGGTTGGTGGTCCTCCATAATTTATAGTAGTCATTTTTGTAAAGGAATGTGCATTTTTATATTTTTTTTTGTTGTTTCTAGTTATGTCACCATTTAAAAATTTTTTTTTTTACATGTTTTTTTTTTTTTTTTTGGTGTTTCATTAGAGAATATTAAACCATGTTGGCACACCAAATGTCCCCCCCCCCCCCCCAAGGAGTGTGTCCTTTGTAAATTACCCATTGTATATTTATTAAAGGTTTGCTGCCTAATAATCCCCACAGTATAACAAACAATAGACATGTTTTCAAATGAAAGCAAAAAGCCTTTTATTCAGGCAAATGTCATCACAAAAACTAAAAAGAACGGCAGCACTAGAATAGATAGCAAACTATATGCAAACTTGCATTTCCAACATGGTGAAGGATAAACTTCCAAGCCTCAGGAGCCAAACACAAAAATATGAAGCAGCAGCACACAAACAAAGGAACCCAAACTGTGGTAGTACAAACAAGATGTCCTTTATGTGGAAGGAAATGGAAGGCAGAAAATCAACGTTTCCTCCTCTTTCCAGCCTTCCCTCCAGGCAGCCTTCCAGCGGATCGAACACGGGGTCTTGCAGGTGGGGTCGATGTGGCAGCAGGAGGATGGTGTTCCGCAAGCCGGGCCGGGTCACATAGCCCAGTGTCTGGGGTCAGCAGGCCCCTCTGCATCCACCAAAGGACCTGGTTCATCAGGGCCTTTGCCAGTCTTCTCTGGTCCTCCTCCCCTTCATTTAAATCATGGGCCAATGAGGCACTGAAGGCCTCTGTGGGGTTGAGGGGGGCCCTCATGATGGCGCTTGCCTCCTGGATCATGCGGAGGCTTGCCTCCTCCACAGGCCTCAACTGCCTCCTTCGGCCTGATGGCCTCACCTGGGGGGGAGAAGACTGGCTGGTGGTGGTTCTCCTGGCCGGGTGGACCTGCTGCAGGCCACTGGGCCCAGCCTCCTCCTGGCTGCCACTGACCCCGGCCTCCTCCTGGCTGCCACTGACCCCGGCCTCCTCCTGGCTGACAGACACCTGAGGATCTGCCACCTCCTGGCTGATCTCTTCTTCCTGTGTGGAAAAAAAATGACATTTTTTACAATTTCGCTAAATAAAACCACACTCATTTTCATGTTTTTCGTTTAGTATTTTCTGTTCATTATTACTTGAATACACTCTACTTCTGACCCCTGCAGTTGTCATCTCTGACACCTATTTGTCTGAACACCTTTTTTTTTGCTTTTTCCCAGCTTGGTTTTTTTTTTACAATATCTAATCATTAATCCACCAAGAATTATTTACGCCAGAAATATAGAGGAAACTACTCTACCTCCTCATCGAAGGGTGGCAGATCTGCATCTCTGTCAGCCAGGCCCTCTTCCTCCGACTCTGCAGGGCTGTGGTCATCTGGGGAAGGTCCGCTGGAAGGTAGCATGGAGGAAAGGTTGGAAGAAAGACTCGACATCGTTTTCCTGCCTTCCATTTCGTCCCGCAAAAAAGCCATCTGTTTATAATACCACAGTTTGGGTTCCTTTGCTTGTGTTGCTGCTGCTCCCGATTTTTTGCTTTTATTAGCTTTGTATGCTCTCCTGTATGTGCTTCTGAGGTTGGCAAGTTTATCCTTCACCATGTTGGCAGTGCATCCTGGCACCCAAGTTTGCATATAATTTGCTAGCTCTTCTAGTGCTGCCGCTCGTACCTCTTTATTGCAATATAAAGAGTGCTTGGAATTCCACAGGATGGGCGTCTCCTGATATTTTTGGAGTAAGGCCTCTATAGATTCCTTGGTTTGTAGGAGGTCCATTGTAATTTTTCCAAAATTATATTTCTTTTTGAGTCTAGATTACAAAAACATAAACCACAGAAAAATAAATATTCCAAAGGATCAGCGTTGACCTTGATCTAATATGTGTCTTCAAATTTATTACCTATATCTAATTACAAACACAGTCTCTCTTGTTTAAACAATGATTGGCAGCTCGGCCGCATTGCTTGTACCAAACATTGATTTGCTAGATGCAGAGCCATTGTTCACATTGCAGTAAATATTTTTAATATAGAAAAATAAACAATGCTTACAAATGACAGTTTTCATCTAGGCACTCTTTCATGTGTAAATCTCATGCCCCTGACAATGGATGACATAAAAGACACTTCCTAATGACCTCTGTACAACCAACACTTGAACAATACTTTGCCTGATCTGAATACACCATTCAAAAACTTGTCAATGAGGTACAGCATTGTTCACATCTCTATTTTGTGAGGTGTCCAAAAGCATTTGGAAACCAAAATAACATTGTGGTACCCCATAGACAGAATAGCTTAAAAAGGGTGCAACCAACAGCCCAAACCCCCATCCCATGTGTCTACATTTTCAAGGCCTCTGCTGATCACATTTTTAATTTCCTTACCTTCCTGTCTCTCGCTCCTCGTTTCTCACGCTCGCCTAATTACCGCGTAAGATGCGTAATCACGGCGTAAACCTTTTAAACACTCCGCGTATTTATTAAACCCCGCCCTCGTCACCTTTGCGAGGCCCCTAATCAATGAGTTTAGGAAATATGGCGTTAACTGTGTATGTTCTGGATGCGCTCGAAGATTCTCCGCGTAACCGACGTAAACACGTTGTTTGCATTCTCTACACTCCGCGTATGTATTAAACGCCGCCCTCTTCTCCGCCCATGGCGTAAGAATTCATCTTTTCCACGCCCATAATCTCTGTGGGAAAGGAAAGATGGCGATGTCACACGAGCGGGCACGATGCTCTCATGCCACAAGTGAAGGGACAGAGGCAGGGACGTCCCGATCAAGGCAAAGAAGATATAAAGCCACTAATATGCGGTTCCAGGAAATGGTGGAGTTAGTTTACATCATGCGAAAGAAGGACTATGATGGTGAATTAGGGCCATACAAGACCCCTAACCGCCGAAAGGCACATATTATGGACAAGGTGGCGAGGAGAATGCAGAGGATGTTTGGGATCACCAGGTCCAAGGAACAGCTGAGGAAACGATGGTCAGACTTAAAATTGAGGGAGCCACATCAGATGAAGAAAATACTTAAAATTCTGCGTAAAAGTAAGTAAATATATATTGGGGTTGGGGGGGGGGGGTGATTGTCTGCAATAATGTGTTGCCATGTATATTTCACCATCTGCCTCCTTGGCCTGCTTGTAATTTTAAAGACATGTTGTCATTTATTTTTTAGGACATAAATAACTACATATTTACAAATAGTGTTCTTAGTAAACAACGTAACATCACATAGTTTCTCAGAAAGGCTCGGTTATTCCAGGAACAACACACCTGGACATGGCTCACTGGCCAAAAACTTTGTTTGTAAACATTGTGTAAAAGCTAGTTCTAGAAAAAAAAAGTATGAGAATGGGAAAGGCAAACAGGATTCATTCTAAAAACAGTGGTAATAAAGCAGATGTTTTCACATCTGCAATGCAGAGCACCTGTGTCTCCCCAAATCAAAAATTGGTTTTGGTAGGGTCTCCCAGAAATACAGTTTAGGGGGGACATCCATGTGTGTCACTTTGCTAAAAAGGGGCAGGATCAGAGCTTGCCATATAGAAGTAATTGCAAAATGTAGGTTTGGTGAAAGATAAAAGTAACTAAATGAAAGCATCTTCTAAGCAATGTGTGCGATTTATGCTCTCCAATATCTGTGTGCTGATGAGTCTACATTTTTTTTGGTTTATTTCAGGGGAAAGAAGTCGCCAGCATTTGGAGGAGGCAGAGAGGGCCAGACAAGGCCAAAATCTGCCATCTCAACATGTGGAGGAGGAGGAGGATGTGGAAGGAGAAGAGGATGTGGAAGGAGAAGAGGATGTGGAAGGAGAAGAGGATGTGGAAGGAGAAGAGGATGTGGAAGGAGAGGAGGATGTGGAAGGAGAGGAGGAAGGAAGAAAGGAGGAAGGAAGAGAGGAGGAAGGAAGAGAGGAGGAAGAAGTAATTTTGGACTTAGAAGTTATAGCAGATGAAGGGCAAGTGGCGGAAGAACAATTTGGCGAATTGAAAGAAGGTGGATTGATGGATGAAGGAGGAGTCCAAGATGATGGGGAAGTGGTGGAAGAAGGAGGAGTGATAGAAGATGATGGGGAGGTGGTGGAAGAAGGAGGAGTGATAGAAGATGTCGAAGAGGTGGAAAGGAGAAGCCCATCAGGTCAGTGTCACCCTAGCTTGATTCAAAAAAACATATGTAGATAGGCCTCATCGAAAAATAATGTTGTAAATGCCATTTTTAATTTTTTTTTTAGGGGAGGAGGATGGTGTGCCAATATTTTCACGTGCAAGTGCTGCTATAATTATTCAGCAGGTAATGGAGTGCAGCACTGAAATGCACAATATGCGTGAAAGGATGGTTGTCATGGAAGAGAATTTAACAAATGTCCTTTTGGAATGCTGCACGGAAATGGACAATATGCGGCAAAGAATGATGGTCATCGAATCTAATTTTAAAAACATTATTGACATGATGGGCCGTGTCAAAGACTGAAACACCCCCCGCCCATCCCCCGCCCCCACAAACATTTTTACAGTTTGAATAATGAATACGCCAAAATTTGAAGATACACACACAGTGTGCCAACATGTGCTATCTGCCATCACAGAATATCTAATGTCTGTGCTTTGTGGGTCCAACCCCCTCCTCCATCCTCAAGTAGTTGAGAGGAAGGGTTTGCTCCCACAGAACACAGACATTGATCACCCATGATGTCAGATAGCACATGTGGCCATTTGTCTGTTGAACCAATGACATTTGGCGAGTTTGCACTGAATGTGTGTATCTTCCAATTTTGGCGTGTTCCAGTGTGAAAGCACACCATGACTGACTGCTGTTGTGAGTTTTTATATTTTTGGAATTGTATTTTGTTACTTTTTGACCATGTTGAACATTTTGGGATACTATAAAGTTTAGACCATAAAGAATAAACAACGCCAAAAAATTTAAAATATATATATATAGAATTATAAATCTCTCTAATCACTGAATTTAGTGAAGTAGAGATTTGACTCCAAAATCTCACCTAAAAATTTACTTTTAGAAAAACACACCAAAAACAAAAAAAATGGTTAAAAAATTATTTTTTTTTGTGCATAAAAAATATGCCCAAAAAAAAAAATTAAGGCGGTAAACACCCCACCAAAAATAATCTATATATATATATATATATGTAAACAATAAATCTAACTATATTTGATAAAAAAAAAGTGAACTTGTTAATAAATGTATAATCTGCATAATATTTTTGGTTGAATTACCTAAAAAAAAAAAAATTATAAAAAAATTTTGTAGACTCCTAAGTACAAAAGCAGGGAGTAATGAAAAAACTATAAAATAATTTTTGGGGTCATGAACAAGCAAAAATTAAAATACTTGACCTCAAAATTTACAAATGGAGTTGCTTCTTATTTCTAGACTCAATACCCTGTTTGTAGATGAGTGAATACTGTGCAAAATGTGGTTAGTTACTAAAAGTGGAGAAATCAATTATGCATTACAATTGAAGAAGTTAGTTAGAGAACCAGGAAGACAGAAAAAGAGAAAAAGCATTAATGACAAACAACTGTATAAAGTCCAATGGTCTAATTATTTATTATTTTTTAGAATATTCCTTTCTTTGGGGGCCGAATTAGAAAGAAATATGATCTGGCATAGCAATGGCCCCCCGACCCATGAAGTACTCAACATATTTGTCGCGTACCTCACGAGCTGATTGGGGGGCCAAGCCAGCGCGACCAGTGTCCAGCCCGGGAAGGGGATCTGAGGGTAGTCTTGCCTCAGAACCGATGTCGGGTAGGTACGTCTGGGAGTGCCTGCGTAAAAAGTTGTGCAAAATGCAGCAGGCAAATACAACGGTGTCCAATTTATATTCCGCCAGATGTATCGATGTCCTGAACAGGCGGAACCGGTTGGTGAGTATCCCAAAGGCATTCTCGACTACCCTCCGAGCCCTGCCCAACCGAAAATTAAACACACTCCTCTCTGAGGTGAGGGTCCTCTGGGGAAAAGGCCGCATGAGGTGAGGACCAAGCCCGAAAGCCTCGTCCGCTAGGAACACAAACGGAAGTCCTTCCACATTATCTTCATCTGGTGGCAATGCCAGACCACCAGCTTGGAGACGATCATAGAAATCAGTCCGTGCGAACACTCCCCCATCAGACATCCGGCCGTTCTTCCCCACGTCCACATATAGAAACTCATACTGTGCCGACACCACCGCCATCAACACAATACTATGATAACCCTTGTAATTATAATAGTAGGACCCCGAGCGGGGTGGGGGCACAATGCGGACGTGTTTCCCATCTATTGCTCCACCGCAGTTTGGAAAATCCCACCGCTGGGCAAATTGGGAAGCCACAGACTGCCATTCCTGTGGTGTGGAGGGTAGCTGTGGGGACAAACAAAAATAGAGATTTAGTACTTTGTAACAAAAACATCCTACAAGCATCCTTGTGACAGTTCACAGTATTAAAATTGCATTAGAAAAATGTGCATGGAGAATTTGGGAAATGAAATATATAGGGCCACTTCATTAAGAGACTCCACAGCCCTCTGATGGGGACAATAAAAGTTTGAAGGGGGGGGGGGGGGGACACAAAAAACAAAAAGTCCTGTTTTAAAAAATGGCAAGGTGGGTTTGTCCCTAGGATAGCATGCTGGACAGGTTAATATTGGGTAAGGGACAAATATGCAGGTAGGCCAAGAATAAAACATGTAAAGCTTATATCAACATGCATAGGGAGAAAAGGTAACGTTAGTTAAACACACAGCATATCTGGGAAAATAAAAATAAAGTTAGTTGGCCACATTATTACAGCCAGGAAACTTACCTTAATATACTCCTCATGCATAACTTTGATGATGGCAGCACACGTGTCCGGTATGATGACCCCAAGCGCCTGCGGAGAGATGCCTGTCGAGAACTTGAGGTCCTGCAGGCTCCTCCCAGTCGCCAGGTACCGCAACGTGGCAATAAGCCTCTGCTCGGCCGTGATGGCTTGGCGCATCACAGTGTCCTGCCTCGTGATATAGGGGGACAGAAGTTCCAGCAGACTGTTGAATACGGGGTCCGTCATGCGGAGAAAATTCCTAAAGTCATTAGGATTATTCTCCTGGAGTTCCCTAAGCAGAGGCATATGTGAGAACTGGTCACGCTGGCGCAACCAATTCTTGGTCCAGAAACGCCTCCGCCCCCTGTTTCTGGCCAAAGTACTGGACAAATGAACATATCCAGCAGCCATCCCATAAACAGCACCAACTCGCGAAAATTGACGCTGCTGCTCCATCATGGCTTCAAACCGGCCGGCTGGTCAGTCAAGAACACACTGAAACAGAAAGCACTCGCAAATCCAGCACTACCTGCGACAAACGCGTGACAAACAGATACGAGCGCACAGGATGCAACTGCTAAAGCAGAAACAACCTGCTAGCCTATAGCCGAATGACAACTACGTTACCGCAAGCACACGCACTGAACCCGTGAATACACGCTGTCAAAGCCTGGAGACCGAGAAGCGCGAATCAGCTCTAACCAAACCTTCACTAACACGAGCAAACCCGTAACTAGCAAAAGAGGAACAGAGGGCGGCGCCATTAACTTTGGTCTTCCCCTTTATAGTGACGTCGTACGTAGTTTACGTGCACGCGTTCCGGTACGACGGGAATTTGGTCCGCTGGTGTGTACACGCCAGCGGAACAAAACACAAATCAGCCTTGTACGCCGGAAACTGTCGGGCAGACAGTTTCCAGCGCACAGATCCGGTCGTGAGTACAAGGCCTCACACCTACATACTACATGTCTTTCTAACATTATATACGTTTTTCGAGGCATGCACCAATAGTGATACAATGGGATTTATATACGCAGGAATAAAACCTGTAAGGGAAGTGCTGATTACACAGTTTTAACAATAATAGGGTCAGGGAGAATTTATTAGCAACCACAGACACAACAAAGTTAAAGTTGAATAAACTGATAGTTAAAGGGGTTGTAAAGGATTTTTTTTTTTCATAATAAGCATCCTTTACTTGCAGACATTCCTCTTTTCACTTCCTCATTGTTCGTTTTTGCTCAGAAGTTGCTCTATTTCTTCTCTGTTCTGTTCACTTCCTGCTTGTCTGATTTTACTGACCACCGTGACGGGAGGGTCAGTGACGTGCTCGCCCCCTCCTGGGAACTACATCTGTGTGGCAGGACGCTCTTTACGTGTTAGGGACTTCAAGGAGGTGTGAATTACTGGGCGTGCAGCAATTCATACTGGAAAATGTAGTTCTTACATGAACGAACGATGCAAACCAGGAAGTGAATGAGAGAACAGAAACTAGAATCCTGGAGGTGATATAGATGAAGGAATATAATAGGTATTTACTCGTTTTTTTAACAGAATCATTACACTATTCTGTCTGTCTACCTTGCAGACATTAATTTTAGGCAAATAGTTTTTTTCCTTTAGTGACCCTTTAAGGCAGAAGACCTTCGACATCATGGTGTGTCCAGTATAGGGTGAGTGGTGTCAGTAACTGGTATGGTGGCTTGATGCCCTTAAGCAATCAGTTGATTGACTCTTGTCAGAGACTCTGCTGCAGAGACTCAAGTGGTTCTCTACATAAAGTATGACAGTAAATACACATTCTGATGGAGCTGTTTTTCTTCCAAATCACTATGATGAGAGATGCTTACAGGCTCCAAGACTCCAGTGCTCTTCAATACTGCAATTTTCTCTCTCAAGTCTTACAGATCTCCCTGCGGAATTCATCAAGATCACTCTCTGACATAGTTGTCTTTCTCATGTCAAACTTTCTTAGAAAATAATTTTTGCCATCTCAGAAGCTGGTCTTGGAGTCTGTTTTTCCACTCTGGGAATTATCAGGGTATTATCTGAATAGAAATGGTCCCCATTTTCTGCCCCCTTCTGAAATGGAGGTAGTTTCACTGGAAAGTCAGTGGTGTTCTGGAAATTTACTGGAACCCTCCTTAAAGCGGTAGTTCACCCTCTCGTACTTGATTTTACCATCGAGACAGGCATTGTAGCGCGAGCTACAGTATGCCTGTCCCGATTTTTTTAACCCCGTACTCACCTCGTAGTCGTCCATCGTAGATTTCGGCTCCCGCGGGGAATGGGCGTGCCTATGGAGAGGGAGGATGATTGACGGCCGGCCCTGGCACGTCACTCTCCCCGAAGACAGCCGGAGTAGGTCTCGGCTCTTCACGGCGCGTGCGCACAGGCTATGCGCACGCGTCGTGAAGACCAAGCCTATTTCGGCTATTTCCGGAGAAGCGTGACGCGCCAGAGCCGGCCGTCAATCATCCTCCGTCTCCAGAGGCACGCCCATTCCCCGGTATCTTCGATGGACGACTACAAGGTGAGTATGGGGGGAAAAAATTTGGGACAGGCATACTGTAGCTCGCGCTACAATGCCTGATTTAAAGGTAAAAGAAAAAAAAATATTTTTTTTCCCGTCGATAGGGTGAACCCCCGCTTTAAGCTCTTTATAGCTCTATAGTCAAGGTCACTTCAGGGATCAGCTTTTTACTGGAGTCTCTCTCTCCTTCCAGATCCTCTGCTTCTAATATCACATTAGGGTTAGGTTGTTTCCAGATTAACTCCACTGTGGCTCAATAAGAGACCGCGTTTCCTGGCTTTAATGTTTAATGTTTTCTCTGTCTTCTCCAGCCTTTATAATCTTCCCATTCCCACTGTTGAGGCCTTCTACTAAAGTGCTGGTACGTCAGCTGCAGCATGCTGTGCACACCTTCTAACGGCCTGTACACACATTCTGACAACAATTGTCCGACAGACCTGTTTTTGCGGACAATCGGATCGTTTGTACGCTACATCGGACAAACTTTTTCATCAGACAAATGTTTGCTGTGAGAGCAGACAAACAAATGTCATACGTTGGCTAATCCGATCGTGTGTACACAAGTTCATCGGACTAAAGTCCAAAGTACAAACACACATGCTCAGAACCAATGCTAAAGATCAGACAACAATAGCAGAAGTTGCCCAAAGAGTGGTAGTAAAGAGCAGAAACAACACGTAGTACTTCTATTACGTCACTACGTTCGTGTAGCTCTGAGAGTGTACAAGGCAATACTCCATCCACTCACCCTGAAGCACACCATGGGCACACTTGGAAGCTGGCAACACAGCAGGGTCGGTCACAATCTACCTGTTATATGTGTGCATCTGATAAATTTCCAACCCCACGCTACGCTATCCAAAACTAACATAAAAAGTTTTGACTTTAATGGTTATTAAACCATTTAAAGTCTGACATCACCTACAAGAAAATATTTTCATTTTACAATTAATTAAATTTGAGAATAATGTCTCTTTGGCTTTGATTCCAGCTTTTGAGGTGATGGCAGGCTATGTCTCATTACCCATGAAAATAGATATTCTGTTTTAAACAGTGAGTCGGCAGGAATTTTTTTGGCATCTTTTGCAAATCTCCAATTTAAGAGAGTGAATGCTCTGGGATATGCCAAAAATCCCCTGCAATGCAGTAAGCACAATGCCAAGCAAAGGCAAAATGACAATGTGCAGGCAATGAATATTGGGTATTATGTTACTATAAAGCCTGGACAATAGTAACACTTTACAGAATGTTTTTAAAGTAGATGGAAACCCTAACAGGATGGCATTTACTTTGCCAAGCATTGTGTATGTATGATCTCAGTACTTCTGATCTCCTTTATATCTTAATGCACCTCGTAACAAAGCAGGCGCACAATTGGGAAAGCAGGGGCAGAGAGTTTTCACTGTATAAGACAAAACTGGATCACCAGGTATTATGTTTAAGAGAGAAACATAATAAATAAATAAATAAAAAACAGCGCAATAAACACCATTACAAATCACTACAGAAGCTCCAGCAATATGGTCAAGTAAAAGAGAACTTAGCATGTGTAGTGCCTATATTCTTATATTACAGTAGTCAATTGGCATTCAAACAGTCAGCAATAGTGCAGTGTTACATAGCCCATGTGTAACAGGCACTCTCAGCGCCGTAATGCGTTCCACGCTGGAACGCATACGGCGACCACGCAATGACGTCATCGCCCGCCGCGGCGTGCGTTCCAGCTTGGAACGCGGAAGTACACCACGCATCACCGCTGCGCTGGAATCAGTGCTTATGCACTGCACCTGTCTCCTGCCTATAAAGGGATTCAGTTTTCATAGAAACGGTGTTCTATTATTGTCGGCCGTAGCCGGCTTGGCTACAAAGCTACAGGTACCATCTGTCCCTAAGCTGAAAAGCATGCCATGCTGGATCCCTGCTACATTTATGCTAATCAAATAACTGGATCCAGGCTGCCATTCGTACTGGTATTACTGGGGACACCCTAAAGATACCTTCCTTCTTGGATCCCTACACTACGGAATTCCATTGCTGCTAAACCACAACAAGGCTCATCCTCTGCAAACGGATAAGTAGCCATTGTTTCACTTGTAGTGCCTTTAGAATCATCTATTACATATAACGTTTCTAATCAGTTGCTGTATTAAACTCTGGCTTACTAAGTACTAACATACTGCTTGAGATTGCCTGTTGTGTTCTCGGCTACTTGCTGTGGAGTATCTTAAAGGGACATACACTCTCAAATTACCTGAGCTATATTTGCCTCTCTTACACAACTACCAGTTGCCTACACTTTGCTTAATTACTACGTGCTTGACATAAGTTAGTAATTGTTTATGGGCCCACGCCCTAAGTTACTGAACATGTTCGCCTTAACTTTTCTATGCTAGGGGTTGAAGGTATTTCATACCTCCTCCCTTAGTGGCCTACTACATTTCTTTATGTTAAAGTGATGTGATGTAGAGAACCCCCAAACTCCTGTTCTTTGATTGGAGTGACACCTGGGTCCAGTACTGATAATCACTTGCATACAGAAGTGTATTGGAATCTTCACGTGAATCATAATCTTTTAACGCTAGGCGTTGGATGCATGTTGTAATGCGCCCACACTTAGAAGCTCAACCCATTCCTATATGTGAGAGAGATGATGTAGTGACCCCCCAAACTCCTGTTCTCTGATTGGAATGACGCCTGGGGCCTAGTACTGAAATCTCACATAAAATAGCGAGGTGCATTGAATTCTTTCCTTAACCGCAGTTGTGGTTCACTCCCGTTTACCGTAGTTTGTGACAGAATAATAGAGCCTTAAAATGAACCCAGCGGAACTTGCGAACCGTGTAGTCGCTCTTTCTCAAAAGGTAGATGCACCTGTTTAAACTGTACATACCCTGCAGTTGGAGAACAAAACACTGCAAGAATTAGTTGCGCAAAATCCAAATGTGCCTCGTTTTCCCCCTAAACCTAAGGTCAATCCACCTGCACCTTTTACTGGTGATCGAAAGACCTACAGAGAATTCATTAATGCATGTAAATTAATGTTTGAATTATGCCCTCGCACCTTCCCCGATGACAGGATTAAGGTGCTTACCCTCATATCCTATTTACTTGGGCAAATACCTACCTAGAAAAAGAGGATCCAATTCTAAATTCATGTCCACAATTTTTGGCAACTATGGGCCTGACTCACAAAAGGGATACGCCGGCGTATCTACTGATACGCCGTCGTATCCCTGTTTCTATCTATGGAACTGATCCACAGAATCAGTTTCACATAGATAGGCAGAAGATCCGACATGTGTAAGGGACTTACACTGTCGGATCTTAGGATGCAGTACCGCAGCCGCCGCTGGGGGCATTTCTCGTCGAAATCCAGCGTCTGGTATGCAAATTAGCACTTACGGAGATCCACAAAACTTTTACGCTTCGTTTTTTCTCCGTAAGTATTAGTTTGCCGTCGCAAAATTAGGGCTGCTTTCACAAGGCCTAAACTGTTTACACCTTGTAAAAGTAGACCCTTCTATCCCGCGTCGCTGTCTTTTTTTTTTTTTTTTCTCGCTGCAACTCGTTTTTTTTTTTTACGCCCGTCGCGATTCTCAAAACCCGGCGCAACGTAAAACTCCGCAAAGCACGTCAGGAAAATGACGTCGGGAGCATGCGCAGTACGTCCGGCGCGGGAGCGTGCCTAATTTAAATGGGACTCGCCCCATTAAATTAGGAACGCCTTGCGCCAGACGGATTTAAGTTACACCTCTCAAAATTTCTAGGTAAGTGCTTTATGGATCGGGCACTTAGGTAGAGATTTTGCGGCGGTGTAACTTATATCCGAGTATTTAAGTTAAGCCCGCTTGTTGTGGATCAGGCCCTATGTTCTTGCTTTATGATGACTTCAACAAGCAACTCACTACGGAAAATGCTATTAGGAATCTCAAACGAGGTACAGGACCTGTTGAGACTGAGTGGATTGATGTTACACTCCATAACCATTTTCGTCTCGGCCTTTCCGAACCACTCAAGGATGAGTTGGCTAGAGAAGATCTCCCCCAATCTCCTAACGATATGATACAACGTGCTATCACAATAGATCGTAGGTTAAGAGAGAGACGAGCTGAATGTTCATCAACTTCCACAGCACCTGTCCCTACACCTCAAAACTTAAGTCTGTCCCCTTTTGATGAAAAAATGGACATGGGACCGTGCAAAGTGGCAACAACCCTGCAAAGCCTTCTAAATTATGTCTTAAGAGACTTTCTGGACATGTGCGTAGTGGTGTGTCTAGATGACATAATTAATTGCTCAGTTGAACTATTGCAACATCGGAAACATGTCGGATGGCTACTTGCAAGACTCAGAGCTCATTCCCTCTACGCCAAGTTATAGAAATTGTGTCTTTGAACAGACTATTATTTCTTTCTGTGCCTTTTTTTCTAAAAGGCGATATAACGTTTTTTTTTGGGGGGTTTCACAATTTTTTTTACAGAAAGTATATAAAACATTTTTCTTACTCGTGAAACCCCTTATCTTGATAAGCCTTCACTTATTGAGATCCCTATGAGGGTATCCCTTAAGAGGGGGGTACTGTAACAGGCGCTCTCAGCACCGTAATGAGCTCCACGCTCGAATGCATACGGGGCCGCACAATGACGTCATCACCCGGCACCGCTTGCGTTCCAGCTTGGAACGCGGAAGTGCGCCACGCATCACCGCTGCGCTGGAATCAGTGCTTATGCACTGCACCTGTCTCCTGCCTATAAAGGCATTCAGTTTTCATAGAAACAGTGTTCTATTATTGTCGGCCGTAGCCGGCTTGGCTACCAAGCTACAGGTACCATCTGTCCCTAAGCTGAAGAGCATGCCATGCTGGATCCCTGTTACATTTATGCTAATCACCTAACTGGATCCACGCTGCCATTCGTACTGGCATTACTGGGGACAGCCTAAAGATACCTTCCTTCTTGGATCCCTACACTACGGAATTCCATTGCTGCTAAACCACAAGACCCATCCTCTGCAAACGGATAAGAAGTAATTGTTTCACTTGTAGTGCCTTTAGAATCATCTACTACATATATTGTTTCTAATCAGTTTCTGTATTGAACTCTAGCTTACTAAGTACTAACATACTGCTTGAGATTGTCTGTTGTGTTCTCGGCTACTTGTTGTGGAGTATCTTAACCACCTGAGGCCCGCGCTATAGCCGAATGACGGCTACAGCGTGGACCTGAAAATCCAACAGGACGTCAATTGACGTCCGCCCCTTTCCTTGTTCCCCGCGCGAGCTCCCGAGTTCTTAGGGTC
Source organism: Rana temporaria (assembly GCF_905171775.1). Classification (NCBI taxonomy): domain Eukaryota; kingdom Metazoa; phylum Chordata; class Amphibia; order Anura; family Ranidae; genus Rana; species Rana temporaria. The sequence continues at coordinate 422,768,526 of NC_053492.1, read as the reverse complement.
ATAGTCAACATTTTTCTTCCTCCAAACACAGCGAGTCGAGTTAATGCCAAAGAGCTCAATTTTGGTCTCATCTGATCACAGCACTTTCTCCCAATCATACTCTTCATTATTTAGATGTTCATTGACATGACTGTACACGTGCCTTCTTGAGGAGGCATTGTTTGGAGGAAGAAAAATGCTGATTATGACAATAATAACATCATCCCTACAGTCAAGCACAGAGGTGGAAACATTATGCTTTGGGGCTGTTTCTCTGCTAAAGGTACAGGTCGACTTTGCCCCATTAAGGGGCCAATGGACTCGGCAATGTATTGTAAAATCTTGGATGAGAACCTTCTAACTTCAGCCAGAAAATTGAAGATGGGTCATGGATGGGTCTCCCTCCACTGAGTTTGGCTGCATCCATTTTAACTGTGGGCAGCTGAAGCTGCTGCCTGTTCACTTCCTGGATTAGCACAGACACACAAGAGGCACATCTCCAGCTCTGTAGCTCTCATTGGCCCTCCTATGACTCGCCCCCTCCCTTCCTGGCAAACTCTCACGAGAGTGAGAGAGAAAGCTGTGCATGATGTCATTAGCCCATGCTTTTTACCAGACAAGAAACAGGAAGTGGGCTGTATAAGGGATTTACTGGCAGTTTTTTTTTTTTTTTATTATCCAAAGTTAAAACAACAAGGGTAGAAGAGTTAATAGATGGAAAGGTAAAAAAATTACTGAAGTTCAGCTTTAAGGATTTAGAGAAGATCTGTAAAGAAGAGTGTACCAAAATCCCACCTGAGATGTGTGCCAACCCGGTCACCAAATACAAGAAACGTCTTACCTCTGTGCTTGCCAACAAGAGTTTCTCCACCAAGTACTAAGTCATGTTTTGCTTGGGGATTAAATACTTATTTCACTCACTGAACTGCATCTCAATTTATGTTCCAATGTTTTTATTAGAAAAGATGAGATGATATTAACAGACAAGAAGCGTATCTAGTCATTGTACAATCATAATAGCAAATGAAATTTCAATATCAAGGGCCCTGACGTCTAAAACTTCTAGTTGGAATATCATGAAAACATTGGTAAAAAGAAAAACATAAATAGAATACATAATCTAATAGAGATCACATAGACTAACAGCAAACAATTCTTTCCCTCAACTACGGGTCGATCGTTGACCGACAATGATCACACAATGCGTATGAGGCAGGAAAGAGGACGTCAACGCCCAGCAAACCCTGCATGGGCTGAATCCTGTCATGTTAATAACAACATACAAAAGCAATAAGGACAGAGAAGTCCAAGAAAAAAAAAGTAAGATATAAAGGAAAGAATTAGAGAGGAAAGAGAAAAAGAAGAGAAAAGTAAGAAGTGAAGGGGGAGGGGGGAACCACGGATCGGCATCTCCAAGCTATAGAACTAAAAATTATAACTAACTAAGTCCCACGCACACTGGTATCATTGGTGAGGTAACCAATCCAAGGATCCCACACCTGATGAAAAAAATTCATTTTATCTTGTGTTAGGGCCGACAACCTCTCATTTAACATCAGCCAGGATAATTTGCCCTTAAGCTGTTCAAATGGGAGAGCAGCTGACCTCCAATTTCTGGCAATGGTGATCCTGGCCGAAATAAATATAAATGTCAGTAGTCGCCTGCCAGACTTAGGGGCCTCAACCCCCCCACTTCCCAACAGCGCCTGCTTCGCCGACTTGGGCAGGTTTATCCGGGTGAGGGAGTAAATAAAGTTATACATCCTGATCCAGAACCTCCTCACCTTGGGGCATGTCCACCAGATGTGATAAATAGTACCAAGTTGACCACATCCCCTAAAGCAATACGGAGTAGCTCCTGGCACAAAAGTTGCCAGTCTAGCTGGCACCATGTACCAACGGAGCAAAACCTTATAATTGGCTTCTATTATAGAGGTATTGATGAGGGATCGGGAAGCCATCTCTGCCATTTCACACCAGTCTTTTAGTTCAATGGTTTCCTGCAAATCGGTTTCCCACTGGACCATATAGCTCAACTTAGCCGCTACACACGACAATATAGAATATACCACAGATATGTGGCCTTTAATCTTGTCGTACTGTCTACATAATTGTTCCATGGGTGTAGAGGTAGATAAGTCGCCCTTACGGGCCAAAGTCCGTATGTAGTGGGTAAGCTGAGTGAACCTATAACCCTCTGTTGGAGGCATATGGTATTTGTCAATCATGACCCTCTCGGACAACATACCCTTATGATCGCACAGATCTGCTATCCGCATAAGACCTTTATTAGTCCACCAATTAAATGCTTGGGGGGTGAGACCCGGGGTGAAAGTTGTGTTCTGCAAAAAGGGCGCCAACGGGGTATGGGGTGACCTAAATTTGTAAGTTCTGGAAAGTCTATCCCAGATGTCTAAAGACAATGACAAAGTAGGGCACAGGATGGCCGGCCTCTCCTTAGTTGGGAGCCACATAAGGTGAGAAATTGGACTGGGGCGACATGAGTGAGATTCCATGATCATCCAGATAGCCTGTTGCCTCTGGGAATGGAATCTCGATAATTGTGCCACCTGTGCGGCGTAAAAATATTTAAGCAAATCCGGTAGTCCAAGACCACCTTTCCGCCTAGGCGTATATAGAGTGCCCTTGTTCACCCTAGGTCTTTTGTCCCCCCAAATAAACTGTGAGATTCTACGTTGGAACTGCTTAAGGTCGTTACGGGGCAATGATATAGGTAAAGTGCGGTAAAAGTATAATAATCGAGGTAGAATGTTCATCTTTGTAGAGTGTAATCTGCCAAACCACGATGGGGGATGCAACTGCCACCTTGCCAAATCGTCTGTCAATCGTTTAAAGAGGCCTGGGTAGTTGCTTTTATATAGCTGGCTAATGGAGGAAGTCAAATGTATGCCTAAATAGGAGAGAGCGTGCGGTTCCCATTTAAATTGAAAGCATTGTTCAAGTGTCCCCTGGATATTACTAGGTAATGATAAATTTAGAGCCCTAGATTTACTGTGGTTGATTTCTAGTCCTGATATTTCAGAAAATGGTTTTAGAATAGCTAATAAATTGGGGAGGGAGGTAATCGGTGAGGACAAGGTCAGCAGTAGATCGTCCGCGAAAAGCAAACACTTATGTTCATAATCGCAACAGTTGATGCCCCGAATGTCGTCACTCGCACGTATTTTAATCGCTAACGGCTCGATCACTAACGCGAATAACAGCGGCGATAGCGGACACCCCTGTCTCGTTCCTCGCCTGATCGTCAGAGGTTGGGAAGAATATCCCTTAAGCATGAGTGAAGCACTCGGGGAATCATATAATGTACGAAGAAGATCTAAAAAGCGCCGTCCAAAACCAAAACGTTCTAAGACATTAAACAAATAGTCCCAGGAGATGGAATCGAATGCTTTGCGGATATCTAATGAAAGCAACATCCCTCTCCTAATACCCCCATTATCCCAATCAGATTGAAGCGCTGAAATAAGATTAATCAACCGTCGGGTTTGGTCAGAAGCCTGCCTATTAGGGATGAAACCTGCCTGGTCGGGGTGAATGTAGTCCTGAATCATCGTATTCAGTCTCTGGGCCAAAATTTTGGTGAGGATCTTTAAGTCCGTATTGATCAGGGAAATCGGGCGGTAATTGGCACAGTCTCCATGGTCCTTCCCAGGTTTTGGAATCATATGTATATATGCAGCGTTCTCATGGCAGGGGAGCTTATTACCATTTCTCAAGGCGTTAAAATAAGAGCAAAGGTGGGGTGCTAAGACATCTAAATATTTCCTATAGTAGTGACCCGGGAAGCCGTCCGGCCCCGGTGCTTTAGTAGGATGTGTAGATTTGATTGCAGCTCTGATTTCAGGTTCCGTAAAGGCCCCATCCATCAGGTCCGCATGGGTTGGTGTCAATTTTGGCAGCTGCAAGTCGTTAAAGAATGTCCCTTCTCTAGAACGGTCTGGAGCTTTTGGTGAGTCGTACAGCCTAGTATAAAAGTCATAAAATTCATTAATTATTTTTCCCGGATTTTGGGTCGAAAGACCTGTAGATAATCTCAACTTCGGCAATGTCGGTGAAAATGGTCGGGGAACCAGTTTTCTGGCTAACATAGTGGTCGGCTTATCCCCCATAGTATAGAACCTATGTTTCGACCAACTTATATGCTTTTCAGCCTGCGTAGTCAAACCGAGGTTGAGTTCCAATCTAGCTTTGTCTATTTTATGTCTAATATCCATCCGGGGGTTCCTACGTTGTTCTTCTAGTAGTCCTTCTAATTGTATTTCTAGCTGCTCAATTGTTCGTTCCCTGTCCCGCTTAGCCCTGGCCGCTACTTGAATAAGTTTCCCCCGTATTGTAGCCTTATGGGCAACCCAGGTAATCGCAGGGGATGTGTCTGGTGTCTTATTAATTTTAAAATACTCCTCTATTTCTTTCCTGATTTCTGCATAGGTTATAGGATCATTCAATAGGCTTACATTAAGTCGCCATGGGGAGGGCTTAGATCTAGCCCACAACCCAGTGGTGGAGATCTGAAGCGGGGAATGATCCGACCAGGGGGTGGACAAAATCTTAACTGAAGTAATGTAGGGGAGCAAGGGGGTACGTATCAGGAGATGATCAATCCTGGAATACGTGCGATGGGCCTGAGAAAAGTGTGTGAAGTCCCTGGCTGTGGGATTGAATTCTCGCCAAGCGTCGATCAGGCCATGTAAATTAAATAAACGTGCCACCTTGCCACTCGCTAGCGGTGGACGTTTCAAAATGGGCTTAAGAGAATCGGATTTGTCCATAATCCTATCTAAGGGAATGTTACTATCCCCTCCCAAAATAACCTGGCCTCGAACCTTGGGCAGCAATATTCGGAACATTTTGCTAAAAAACTCAAGCTGTCCCGTATTAGGAGCGTAATACGAAACAAAGGAGACCTCCTGATCATGAAGCCGTCCCACCGCCATAATGTACCTACCACCCTTGTCCTTGGTTATAGAGATGGGAGTAAAAGGAGTCCGCTTCGAAAAGCAAATGGCTACACCCCCCTTCTTTTCTGGGCCCCCTGCTAAATAAAATTGTGGGTATTTTGCGTGTAAATAACGGGGTGCCGAAGTTCTAGAGAAATGGGTTTCCTGCAGCAAGAGGACTTCAGCGTTTCGCCTATGGTAATACTGAAAGGCCTTTGTCCTCTTAACTGGGGAATTGAATCCATGTACGTTGTGGCTGATGACAGAGTAATCAGTAGTCAAGGCAGTGGCCATCGTGGCAGGGCAGAGCACTCTTACCTCTTGTAGATGAAAGCAGAGCTGGACCGCTGGGATAGAGACGGTCGATCACCAAGGTTTCCGAAGCCAGAATGCGTGAGAAGAGCTTGCCGATCCGGGGTTCACATAGAAGAGGGGGAGGACAAGAGGAAATTAAAAAAGGACAGAAAGAAAACAGACCAACTTTAGTAGGCCGTAGGCCTAAACAACCTAACTGAAACCATCTGAATATACGTTTTTTGTGTAATAGGACCTGGGGGATAACCCCCACCGGAGACAACATCCGGTACTTTAAGTGCAAGGGTACCATTCTCGTCCGAGAATAAGTAGTCTCACAATCGAGTGGCCTGAAAGACCACCCCAACTCAAACAAAAATGAAAGTATTGAGACAGGACAATCGGGGGAAACAAGAACACATCTTCCCAATATAACACCGCGAGCCGCCCACTGCGACACTTATCCCCGAGGGAGGGGACACAGAGGTAGGAAGAGTCCCCATCGGTAGTTCCCACCCCTGCAACCCCCCCCCCATAGGGGAACAACCAATCAACCCACCCGAACCCCAATCTCTAATTTAGTAAATATTGCTCTGGTAACTATATTGGAGTCCGGAGGGACAACAAAGTGATGGTAGGGCAACTCCTTCCATAAACATAAAAACAAAAATCAACAGCAAAATCAAAAATTAAAAAGGGGGGAGAGGAAAAAAAAAAAACGATGACTTGGTTAGGCCGCAACCAAGAAAGCGACCTTGCAAGGCCAGAATCGCGACCCGATGTTGGGTCAGGTCCATAGGACCCTATCGTAGGGAGGCCCAAAGGAGGGCAAAGGACAGTGAAAGTACTCAGGTGTCTCGTTGAGCACTCTTGGTCTGCGTGCGCCTGCGATCCTTCCACAGTGGCGAAAGAGGGCGATCATCTGGGCGTGACGAAGAAGATGCCTGGGGGTCTTGTGTGATGATGCCAAGTTCAAACAGCAGGTCTTCACCCGTTTGAAACGTGGAAAAGGAGTGGGATCGTCCTTTATACGTGAATGACAATTTAAACGGGAACGACCATCTATATTTGATCTGCTTGTTCTGAAGTTGCTGAAGTAGTGGTCGAAGGGTCCTACGTTTCTGTACCGTGGACGGCGCCAGATCTGTAAAAAGCTGTATAGGAGCGCCGAAAAGCGACAAATCCGGTTTGTTCCGGGCCACGAACATCATCCTCTCCTTGATACGGTAAAAATGTGGTTTAGCAATAATGTCCCGGGGCAATCCGTCCGTCCTCGGGGCTGTCAATGCGCGGTGGATTCGATCGATTTCCATATGATGAACAGAAATATCAGGGATAAGTTCTTTCATTAACTCTCTCATAGCCCCCTCAAGATCAGTATGAGTCTCCGGGAGGCCACGGATGCGCACATTGTACCTTCGCGATCGATTCTCAAGGTCCTCAATTTTAATATATGCCTCCTCCAGCCGATCCTGCAGGTCCGTGAGCATAGCAGTGTTCTGATTGACCCGTTTGATTGTATTGTCCACCTTGGTTTCAATCAGATCAAATCGCTCGCCCAAGCCATGTATATCTTTTTTCAGATCAGTGGTAATCATAGTGCAAGCCTTGGAGAGCTCCTGCTGTAGCATGGTGGAAAAACGGGCTAATAATATGGCATCAGGGGAGTAGTGGGCAAGCTGAGGAGGGGGGGGAGACCTCTGACTAGACTGGCTGAACAGGGCCTCAGTCAAATCAGCCATGTTCCTATCCATCGAGGAAGCTGGTGAGTGGGCCATTCCGTGTCCCTCTGCATACAATATTGGGGATGAGGGCTGCAGATGTAACTCACCCCCATGGATCGAGTCCACATCTCCCGAGGACTGAGAGGAGAACGGGTCTCTGGGTGGCTCACGCCGATCCTGCTCGCCTTCACTCCTTGCAGCTCCGTCGGATTTCACCGCTGTGCTGCCACGTGTATCTGGGCGGCCGGGCGCCATGTTAGATCGCGGCCTGTGCGTAGGGGAGGATTCCGCTCCCCCCTTGATTCCGGGCTGCTTGTGCTGTCCTTTTCGCGGCTGGCCCCGTGCTCGCCGGTTCATCGCCGTTCAGGGCTTCAGTGCCGGTGTCCAGACCCCGTTGCCTGCGCTGATTATCGCTGTAGGGAGTCGGGGTGCCGGGAGCTCAGCTAGCACGCGTCCTTCCCGGAGGTCCCGCACATGCGCACTTCCTGCATCTCAATTTAGAACATTTGTATTGTGTGTTGTTTAGTTTATATTCTATCTCTATCATTTACAATAAACCTATGATTACATTTATAGACCCTTTATTTCTTTGTAAGTAGGCAAACTTACAAAATCTACAGGGGATCAAATAATTATTTTCCCCACTGTACATGAATGGGATATAGATAAGTTCTATGCAAAATATATAGGTGGGTGAGGCAGTCAGAAAGTTTGGGAGAGACCAATTTGCAGGATTCCAGAACGTCACCCCAGTCCCCATCCTCCAGCTCCCCCACTTCACCAGTTATTTTTTTAATGGAGTCTTCGATATCTTGGATTCTTCCAAAAGTTAGGTCTACCTACTAGAATTTATTTTCCAATAGTATTTATGAATTTATATTTTATGAATTTTTTGAAAAGTATACTGAGATAACTTAGCAATACAACATGGTAGAATCAATGCAGTGGCCCCCCCACAATCAATAGATACTGTACATACAAGAGAAGTGGGAATGTTATGTATTCACATTATAGGGTTGAAGTACTGAAACCTGAGAGTGCAAAATCTGGTGCAGCACCACACACAAACCAATCAGCTTTCAGGTTTTATTGTCAAAGTTTCATAGAACAAGTTAGAAGCTGATTGGCTACTATGCACAGCTGCACCAGATTGTGGGTGCTGCAGTTTTAGTAAACCTTCCCATTATGTTCTCAGGTACATGACAGTAGGTTCTGACTATTGCTGCTTACCTTAGTGTGTCCTAGCGCCTTCTGTTCCATTCTTTATAAAATAAAATAATTTAAAAGAGAGTAGAATTTATTCAATTTGGGCACAGCAGGTGTGCAGACCTGGAAAACCAGAACAGAGATCTCACCAATAGATTCTCCAAGATATAGAAGAAAACTGTCAAACAGTTTAAAACGGGACTGAAGTTCTGTTCTAACAAATGGCATGCAGGCAGGCTTTAATTGCAGAAGAGACCTGCCTTCCTTTTGGATGAGGGGGTGTACCCCAGAAGTATCCCAACGCGTCTCAACTTTTGTTGTCTTCCTCAGGGGGTAATACAAAAGGAGCAGTATCTACAAGAGATCAGTGTATTAACACAATGATATACAGATATAATAACAAAACTATACAAAAAGATTATATATATATATATATATATATATATATATATATATATATATATATATATATATATATATATATATATATATATATATATATATAAACTTACAATACTGATAACAAGGGCAAACCCATGTACAGAGCACACCCGATGTCCAAAGAAAGTTGAAACGCGTTGGATTACTTCTGGGGTACATGCCCTTTTCCAACATCTCCTATGTGGTTCTTTGAGGTATTTTGTACTCACATATGTGATTGAAATTGCATACGAGATATATATGTTTTTAAAGTCTATTCTTGTTTTTAATTATGATGTACAATACAGTTTTCATATTTTATTGGTTATGCTATTTCTTGGTGCCTGTTAAATCCCACCAATATACTTTCTATTTGCAGGCCAAGATGGCAGCTTCGGCAGCACTGCCCATTCATTTCAATTGCCAGGGGCGGCAGAGGAACGGTGCAAGCACCGCTCCCTCACCGCCCCAAAGATGCTGCTTGAAGGACTTTTTTTTTGTGTCTTGCAAGCGCACTGCCCAAGTGCTTTGTCACTGGGGTGGCTTGAGAGGCACTTTTCAGGCGCTTTACAGGCACTATTTTTAGCGCTAAAATGCATGAAAAGCACCCCAGTGTGAAAGGGGTCTAAATGTCATTAAAAAAGTTGTTTTACTGTTTATGAACTCATATTCTATTTAAGTCATCACAATTAAGTCAGTCAACAATTACCGCCCCCTATAGAAAGAGATTTCGGCACGACGGGAGAAAGTACAGAAAACAGAAGAACTGACATTTGCTTCATGTCACCCTCCAAATGTCACAGCATTCATTAGACATCCGTGCAGGAATGTTACTCTCCTATTATCACTCAAAGAGCGTCCTGCTGCTCAAAGCTTTTCATGTAACAATTTGCTTTTTAAAATGAAAACACGCCAGACTATGAAGACAGGACAGTGAAAGATGAGACGGATATGTCTTCACACAGCAAAAATTTACTTTTTATTTAGAAAAAAAAATAAGAGAAATTGTCCGGTACTCTTAGTGAGAATTCATTCCAAGTATATCTAAAGCCAATTTTTTTTTAATATTTGAATAGAGTAGGGAATGGTTAAAGCTAAAGTTTAAAGCAGAGGTTCACCCTAAAAACATTTTTCTAACATTACATTGTGCTCACTTCCAACATTGACAGTATGCTGATATTTTTTTTTTTTTTGCTGTACATACCGTCGTATAGCTATTCCCCCCCCCCCCCCCGGCTTCCGGGTAGTGGTTCACGCGGGAGTGGGCATTCCTATGCAGAGGCTAAGTGATTGACGTGATGACAAAAACGTCCCCCCGGCGCATAAGACGCGTCACGAGTTTCCGAAAGAAGCCAAACTGCGAGTCGGCTCTATACGGCGCCTGCACACCGACGGTCGGCTTCTTTCAGAAACTGGTGACGCGCCTTATGCACCGGGGGGAAGTTTTTGTCATCACGTCAATCACTTAGCCTCTGCATAGGAACGCCCACTCCCGTGGGAGCCACTGCCCGGAAGCCAGGGGGGAAAATAGCTATACGTCGGTATGTACAGCAAAAAAAAATCAGCATACTGTCAATGTTGGAAGTGAGCACAATGTAATGTTAGAATTTTTTTTTAGGGTGAACCTCCGCTTTAACCTGCTTATATTTTGCCTTCCCTGGTGCTTCCTTCCCCTATAAAACCTTGTTTTCATTACATGCCTTATTTTACACCCAGCAATGTCATCAATGGGTCTGTGTGCTTCTCTACGCAGTTCAAGCAGATGATAGTTGGTGGGAGGGGTCAGCAGTGTCGGTGGTGGGAGGGGCCAGCAGTGTCCTTAAAGCCCCTTTCACACTGGGGCGGGAGGTGCGGTGGCTGCTAATTTCACGCCGATATTCGGCCTCACATTTCCTCCCTGAGTACACATCTTCTTGCCCCAATGGATCCACTAACTGCCCCCAGATGTACACTAGTTCCTGGGCAGTGGATCCCTTGTTCAGAAGTTATACGATTGTTCTGGAACTATATGCAGGTAGGGTAGAATCACTGAAAATGTTGTCCTATTAGCCAGGTAAGAAATGAGATTCCATTCAGATGTGGAACTTAAAATTACCCATTATGTCTGACAGCTGAATGACAGCAAAATACATTGTACTCCACATCAAATTTTTAATCCGATAAGTATTAAAGCCTTTCCGCAGGCTTCCTTCTCTGTATCTGCAACTAAGAGAACCCCCGGGGTCACTGATGGCTATGGTAGGAAACTTTAAAATCTGGATTATTATTATTAAGATGTCAAATATTATACCTAATACCAGGAAACATGAAAAAAATTGGATGCCTGGGGTACAACACAACAATAGGGGAAGATGGGGAAGGCCCAGCAACCACTGGAAAGCAAAAACACAATAAAAACAAGTTGAAATACGAAGCTTTCATCTGTAGAAGTTAAGCTGAGTTTTGTTCTAGATATTTAAAGCACAACTAAACCCTTTACATTCATGAGTGGCTTCAGGTAGCTGGATTGTGTTCAAATTCAGCTACATGCCACTCCGGGGAGCATCAGCACTCGTGTAGTAACTACCAATCGCTGTGTCCACAAATTGCCTGCTTCCAGGGGCAGTCAGAGCCCTCTAATCCCATGTACAGTGCCTTGAAAAAGTATTCATACCCCTTGAAATGTTCCACATTTTGTCATGTTACAACCAAAAACATAAATGTATTTTATTGGGATTGTATGTAATAGACCAACACAAAGTGGCACATAATTGTGAAGTGAAAGGAAAATGATAAATGATTTTCTAATTTTCTTACAAATAAATATGTGAAAAGTGTGGTGTGGATTTGTATTCAGCCCTCCTGAGTCAATACTTTGTAGAACCTCCTTTCACTGCAATTACAGCTGCAAGTCTTTTTGGGGATGTCTCTACCAGCTTTGTACATCTAAAGAGTGAAGTTTTTGCCCATTCTTCTTTGCAAAATAGCTCAAGCTCTGTCAGATTGGATGGAGAGCAACGGTGAACAGCAATTTTCAAGTCTTGCCACAGATTCTCAATTGGATTTAGGTCTGGACTTTGACTTGGCCATTCTAACACATGAATATTCTTTGATCTAAACCATTCCATTGTAGCTCTGGCTGTATGTTTAGGGTCGTTGCTCTGCTGGAAGGTAAACCTCTGCCCCAGTCTCAAGTCTTTTGTAGACTCTTAGGCCTCGTACACATGACCGGATCTATCTGCTGGGATTGATCCGCAGATCAGTTCCAGCAGATAGATCCGGTCGTGTGTAGGCCCGAGCAGACATTTATCAGCGGATAAAAATCCAGCCGAGGGATTTCAAGCGGATAAAAATTTCTGTCTGTTTATACCGCCAACATCCAATCCGATCCTATTGGCTAAAAACAGGCAGATGGGGATCTGTTCGCCATCCATCTACTGGATCAGATCGGATGGAAGTCAGGTGTTTACATCCAACCGCCCATAGAGGAGAACAGGATGTGGCCATCCACCTTTCTCAGTGGGAGCCATACACCTTGATCAGCTATGCAGTATTATACAGATCCCCTCTGTGAAACACTTCATCCCATATCACTGCACACCTTGTCTTCTGAATGTAGCACTTACAGTAAGGTGACCAGATTTTTAAAATGAAATCCGGGGACATATTTTTTTTATTGCCAAATGGTAAACAGTTTTTTAAGCATATTTTCCTCAAATAATATATGCAGTGTATGTCCGGAATGATTATATGATTATATATGTTATTTCTCACATTTCGTCCATAAATAAAGTTTTAAAGAAAAGATACTTCTTAGAATTTTTTGAGATATGACTACCAAATGTAATGAAGATAAGACAGGAAAAACTAAGTGCAGAGTTCAGGAGTGCACTACATAAAGAATGCAGGGCTCACCAGTGCCATCTATGCAGCCTCACCAGTGCCCATCTATGCAGCCTCACCAGTGCCCATCTATGCAGCCTCACCTATACCCAGGAATGCAGCTTCAAGTGTGCAGGGGATGAGAAAGTAGAGGAGAGCCGATCATCATACAGATTCTGGGCTGAGGCAATGCTGAGGCAATGGGGGAGCGCGGTCCGCCCACGGGTGTCACACACTGGGCGGGGGTGTCAGACCAGCTTCTCCCGCTGTGTGAGCTTTAATTTGAATCGCCAGGTGCCCCCGTCACATAAGTCCCGCCTCCCAAACCAGCACTTACCCATGAGAGACAGCACATATCAATTGGACAAGTATGCTGTCTGTCGAAGGAGAAAACCAGGAGGCGGGACTTGTATAGTGGCGGCTAACACAGCAGGAGACGTTGGCCTGACACCCCCCCCCAGTGTGGGGCACTCTGGGCGGGCCGCACCTGGCACCGCCCCTGCAATCCAGGGACAGATCTGGGCACTGGGGACCACGTCCTCAATCCGGAGACTGTCCCCGGAACCCGGGGACCTCTGGTCACCCTAACTTACAAGGCAACACTGCTGACGCTGTTTAACGCTCCACCAGTCCAGCAAACCTCTGCCAACTTACTCCTAGTGACAGAATGGGATCCCGCCATGCACTAAACGTGGGCCTCATGCGTACACTTGATTAATCATTCTGTTCTCCTGCACCGTGCTTACTTATTTCTTTTGTGGAACCAACCGCTAGGGATGAAGTCAGAGAATCGACCCCCTCACTACCGGAGGACCTGTCCGCCATGCCTGGTATCACTCTTTGCTGTCTGACTACTATTAAATTCTCACCATTTCATTGTTACCCGTAGCAACTACACTTTCTGCCAAGACCTCTGCTGACTTAACCTCTTGTGGTGGCCTCTGTTCCTTCCTCTTCACCCCACGTGTACTTTATAGGCCCTGTTCTTCTAGATAGTCCATTTACCTTAATGCACCCATTTTGAATAACTTCAGGCCAGAGTCAGTTAAACAGGCTTTAGGCTCTGTTTCCACTACTGCGAGTTGTTGTGCAACTTGACACATGTGAAGTCGCATGACAAGTCAAAACCCATGTATTTCAATAGCCCCCATTCTAATTGGTACGACTCAAGTTGCAGCAACTCCAAAAAAGGTTTTTGCACTACTTTGTTCCGACTTCGGTGAGACTCACTGTGCTGTATATACTTTATATACAGCACAGGGTGAAGGGCAGAACCCAGAAAATGCAAAGTTCAAAGAAAGAATTAACCCTTTCCTACCTAAATAGCCTGGATAACTAGCAACCCAACCTGCTTACAGTGTTACATGCTAACAGTGGCAGCACCAGCTGAGTAAAAATCTAGCCACGCAGCTGCTGGCTGAAGCTACCTGCACGCAGTGTGTGCATGGGGCAAAGCGCCTCCTATATTAATGCTTATCATTATCACATGGATATTTTTGCCTGTTGAGCCTCAAAAACTCTATTTTATGCACAAATCTATGGCTGCATGAATTTTAACTTGGCTTGCTGAGTTTGATAGGCGGCACAGTCCCATTGAGGTCACCTGGACCACTCCACCATTGCAAGCCTAAAGCTTGGCTTCTGGTTGTGGGCTCGGCCCCCCTTTGGACTAAACGAAAGCCAAAGAAAACCCATGTATGTAGAAGATGTCAGGATTACCTTCTGAATGCCTGGAAGCCACTGCTGGTTGACACCGGGCCAATTAGGCCTAGGTGTCACTGACTAAATGAGGGGGGGACGACAGGGTTAAGTGAGCCTCATCCCCCTCCCTTTCTTTACTATAGGGGACGTCCCATAGGTTGGCAAGGGACCAATAGTTTTTGGTTGGGGGGGTAGGCCTAGGTGGGACAGAGGGTGTAAAAGGAGGGGTGAGACCCCTCCCCACTTCCTCTTACCTGGACAGCGCCAGCGGAGAAAGCTTCCCGCCCTCCCGCCCCTATTTTCTGGAGTACAGGTTTTAAAAAAAAAAAAAAAAAAGGAAAAAACAAAAAGATGGATACAGCAAACAAAGGCTGGCTTATTTCGATATAATTATGCTTCACTGGTGTTATGTCGTTGGCCTGACAGGCCCCTGGTTTATTTGCGTTGTTATGTGTGAGTGTTTCTATTGCTTATTTAAGTCACAGCTGGCGGTACAGGAGAATAAAGCCATGGAAAGGAGAGGTGGAAGGCTATTATGCCCGGCGGCTTAGGCCGGCGGCTGGCTGTTGCTTCCCCCTGGTGAGCAACCTTTGAAAGGTTGATTAAGGTTAACAAGTTCATGTTGTAATTTTAACAAAATAAAGCTGTGGCCGACCCCTTCGTCCATTCAAGAATAAGTCGTTGTCAGTGTCTTTATTGTAGGTTACAATAAGGGGGTGAGACGAACAAATGGTTACGGTAAGGGGTTGTTCAATTAGTCTCTGCCATCCTGTTAAAAGCAGTCCACTCTATTTCAAAGGGTGGTAAACACTGCCGTCCATATGAAGGGGCCAATGGAAAGTCAAGTTATGACAGTTGGAAAGGATATCAGGAGGGTTCAAATTAGCGCAGCATCATACCGGATATTAAATCCGCAATGCCAAATCACTAAACAACAAACATATTATCAACTTCAATGTGACCTTGTCATTACTTTTAACCACTTCCATACCGGGCACATATACCCCCCTCCTGACCAGGTGAAATTTCAGCTTCCCGCACTGCGTCGCTTTAACTGACAATTGCGCGGTCGTGCGAAGTGGCTCCCAAACAAAATTGGCGTCCTTTTTTCCCCACAAATAGAGCTTTCTTTTGGTGGTATTTGATCACCTCTGCGGTTTTTATTTTTTGCGCTATAAAACAAAAAAAGCAACAATTTTGAAAAAAAATTCAATATTTTTTACTTGTTGCTATAATAAATAGCCAACATTTTTTTTTCCAAAAATGTTTTTCTCAGTTTAGGTCGATACGTATTCTTCTACATATTTTTGGTAAAAAAAAAAAAATAATAATAAAAAAAAAAATCGCAATAAGCGCTTACAAAATAAAAATAAATAACAGAATTATTATTATTATTATTATTTTTTTTATTTTTATTTTTTTTACTAGTAATGGCGGCGATCTGCGATTTATTTTATTGGGACTGCGACATTATGGCGGACACATCGGACACTTTTGACACATTTTTGGCGCCATTCACATTTATACTGTGATCAGTGCTATAAATATGCACTAATTACTGTATAAATGTGACTGGCATTAAAGGGGTTAACACTAGGGGGTGAGGAAGGGGTTAAATGTGTAGCCTGGGTGTGTTCTAACTGTGGGGGGAGGGGGGTGACTGGGGGAGGTAACCGATCTGTGTCCCTATGTACAAGAGACACAGATCGGTCTCCTCTGTCCCCTGACAGGACGTGGAGCTCTGTGTTTACACACAGAGCTCCACGTCCCTGCTCTGTCACTGCTGATCGTGGGTGCCTGGCGGACATCGCGACCGCCAGGCACGCGCATCGGCATCTCGGGGACACACCGGGCGCGCCGGCGCGCTCGCGCGCCCCCCAGTGGCCGGAGGAATCCAGGACGTCAATTGACGTCCTGTTGAGTTTCCAGAGCCACTGTGAAGCCGTCATTTTACATGCGGCCGGTATTCAAGTGGTTAAAAGTAAGCATCTTGCTGAAAAGCAGGCAACTCTCCGGAATACAGACCTCCTTATATCGCTAGATGGGAGCGTGAGTTGGGCATACAACTTACAGAGAAACAGGTTGATCGGATCATCCTTTTCGCACACAAGACCTCTATTTGTGCTAGGCTCCAGGAGACGGGGTATAAAGTCCTGACCCGTTGGTACTACACGCCAGAAAAAATCCACAGGATGTTCCCTCAGAGCACCGACTTATGCTGGAAATGTGGGGAGGAGGTTGGAACGCTCCTTCATGTCTTCAGGTCTTGCTGCGTATTACAACCCTACTGGACAGAGGTTCATCGGATCACGCAGACGTTCACAGACCGGGAACTTCCGATGTCCCCTGAGCTCTTCCTTCTGCATCACCACGAGATCCCGGGTAAGGCTTACAAGTGATCCATCTTGCTGTTCCTGATCACTGCGGCAAAAGACTGCATTCCTCTGAATTGGAAGCAGACCCACCCTCTGTCGGTGGCCGGTTGGTTAAAAAGAGTGGCGGTTATCCATGCAATGGAGGACTTGGTAGCCACGGAAAAAGGCCTGCATTTCCAAAACATGTTTTTTCTGGCACAAGTTCATTTACTCTCAGGAAAATGGAAAAACAAAACACGGCGGAGGCCGTGAAAATGCGGGGTGCAGTGGTTTCCTGCTCCCTGGATAAGCACTATGAGTCCCCTCAGTAAGCAGACTTTCTATTATATGCAGTGTGATACAGTGGTGTATTTAGGTTTTGTGCTGCCCTAGGCCTGACTAAACTCGTGCACCCCCTAATTTAAATATGACCCACCCCTTCCTGTCAAGGCCACACCCCTTTCTGTTTAAGACCCTAGAACCGTCCCACTTTTCGAGTAGGGACACTAGTTCTGAGAGCCTGGGGGGGGGGGGCAATGGATTCCCTTAATTTGCATAGATTTCCTTTCACTTCCTGTTTAGCTATGGGGCAGGAAGTGAAGGGAATGGGAATGGGACAGGGATGGCAAAAAAATAAACTGACAGGGGCTATAACCCTCCCTTACTCTATCCAAAATGAAAAAAAAAAAGTGCTGCCTATAGTTCTACTTTAAGCACAAATTTCTGATAATTTTATGGAGAGGACTAAGAAGATATAACCATGCCGATGGTCCAGTAGAAAACATATAGCACAGTGAGGAAGGTTTGTGGTCCAGGATGATAGAACAGTCAAAATTAGAAGCAGCGTCCCCCCCCTCTCCCCACACACAGTTGCAGAATGCCGCCCACCCGCATACCAGAAGCAGTGCGGCCGCTTTATGGGGGGGCTGGACTAATTTGCCTCTGAGCTCAGTCCGGCCCATAAGACTGGCACTACACTAACAGTGTAGCACAAGTCGGCGGGGACCCTTTCCGTGCTGCCCCCCTGCAAAGTGCTGTCCTAGGCCTGGGCCTTGTTGGCCTAGGCCAGGATACAGCGCTGGTGTGATATATATGTATGGCATTGTGTTACTGACTGAAATGTACTTCAGAGATGTCTCTGTATTCACGCATATTCTTCCTTCTTAAATAAAGCATTTACAAAAAAGAAAAGCAGGCAACTCAAGATGCTTGCAGTTACCTTTATTATCATTAATACCCTCTTTTGTGCCCCCTCTGAAATGAGTTTCACCATATTACAAAATACTCCACTTTTCTGATTATGCGACTGAACCATTTTGACTTCCTGTCCATCTGTCCAATGAGAGCACCTCAGTGGCTAGTAATGGTGTTCCCATTGGACAGGGTGTGTTGGTCTTAGCCCTGAAGTTTGGGATGTTCAGCCCATAATATCAAAGACAAAACAGTATCAGAGGGGTGCACAGAGGATCATTTTCTGAATAATAAAGATTAAAGCAGGCATCTTCTGCTGTTTGCTTTCAGACAGAACTTTATTCAAAAGGTTTTAAATGGCTCCTATGTTAGCTGTAAAGTAAAAAGCACTTGTGTATGTATTAATGCATTGAAAGACCCTAAAGATAACACACTATAGAACACAATATAAAACACAGAGGGTTTGAGCTTTGAGGGCCAATGGAGAAACATTCAGAGCATAGCCCGCATTCCTCCCAAATGCCAGAACGACCGATGTCTACCGCTAAGCCAGCGCCAAACATCAGGCACCACCTGTTACCCCATGAACTTCACCAGGAGATGAGGAAGTAATTATTTTATCGAAAAAACAATTCATGGGATCTGCTACCCAGAATAGGACACAGATTTGGGATTTGCTAACCAGGTTGGGGCTTAGATGTGACATTTGTTTTTAAAAATAGAATATAGGGAAGATATCTACTGTAGCGCTACCCCCGAAGGAGCCGCTGATTTGTTGCTGGGATCGGCATATTAAGTTACCTTGATGTAGCCCAGGGGTGCAGTTGTGGAATCAAAGTAGTGAGCGAAGGTCCAGACAGTGAGTAAGGGTTTTTCCAATGCTTTATTTCCAGGCCAACACGGCCAACATCAATTGGGAAAAGAAAGGGTGTTGAAGAGAAAAGAAACCTTGCGATATCAGGCCTGGATATGAACCGAGCAGTCCTGCTCTCAGTAGTATCAAATTGTGATTCGTCGCCACTCTTTCTGAGCGGGTGAAGTGCCCCCGGACAGACCCCTCTCACAAGCCTGGCAGCCGAGGTGTCACTTTGGATTGCTGGGAGGAACAGGTCTCTCTCACAGACCTGGCTCTAGGGCCTCTGCCACAGGCCAATTACTTTAAGTGAGCTAGATGGATAAATTGAGTGAATCCTCCCAGTAGGTTTTTAGAATTGGTCACCGGACAGCAAAGCGTACCTGTCAGCATTCCGGTCACCAGATCCCCGATTGGTTCGCTCAAGCCCCGTTGGACAACCTGCCTCCGGGTTTCCCTCAAGCCGACCCTCCATTCGAACGGCACCCAGCCTGGGATCCTCTCAATAGAACTGGGGACCCAGTAAGTCACTGGAGTCCCCTTTTACCTCCGGATGAGGTTCCGTGTAGTCTGCAACTTTGGCCAGGTGGGCTGCGCCGGCGGGGTCCATGGATGCGCGCACCCTGAAGGTGGATGCCGCGCATGCCACGAAGAGTTTTGAGCACATGACACCTGTCACAGATATACCCTTCCCCAGCATGCCCTGCGAGGGAAAAACTCCTCTGATTGGCTGCTGGGGAAAACTTGCTCTGTCAGAACCCCTCTGGTGCCAACTGCTGGCCAGGGATGGTACTGCATCCCTGGAGCACAGACTGACCCAGTGGACATTTCTGGAATGACAGAAGTCCAATTTAACCAATTGCGAATGGGAGCAAAATAACTCTCCCATTCCCCACTAACTTTAGCATAGTGACCATACTGAAAGTAAGGGGGTGCTACACTACTATCAACAAAAAGACATCTGATATCTGCAATGCGGGATCAGGTATGAGATTTGTTATCTTCAATGAGGTTTAGGCATGGGATCGGTTATCTGCAATCAGGTTCAGGTGTGGAATTTATTCTGCACATCATGGTACAAGTAATAGATCTACTTTCCGCACTGAAAGTCAGATATGGGATTTATTATCCATCTTGAAGTTTAGCTATGAGATCTATGAGCTAGAATGAAGTTGAGTTGTGGCATCTATTATGTAAAATGAGCTTTCAGCATGGGATCTATTACCCACCATGAAGTTCAGTTATAGGGATCTATTATCGACAGCACCCTTTCTAATCCTTTTAACCCCAGAGGAACCCCTAAAATGATTTTCATCTCTCATGGTACTCTTGCTAAAACTGATACATCGAGGGTCAGTGTCAAAAATGCCTCTTACATGGTAGTCCACAAGGAAAACGCCCCCTTTACAGTGGTGATCAGAATACCACCCTCTTAAATGGCTTAAATGCTTAGTGTTACTGGACCAGGAATTATGTTGGAACTGTCAGATGGGAGGTTAATGAGCCACAGCTCAAGGAACCCCGAGCAATCTCTAGAGCAGGGGTGTCAAACTTGATTTCATTGTGGGCCGCATCAGCATTATGATTGTCCTCAAAAGGGGCAGTTGTATCTGTAAGATTAGATGTCCAGCGCATCCCCTCCCCTTACATTCGAGCCCCCTGACCATCAGAAGTTGAGTCCCCCACTCTCTTACATCACAGTGCACCCCCCTTTCTTTATGCTGCTGCTGGGAAGAAGCTGGATGCATTGCTTGAAAGCAGAAAGTAAGGGTCTGGAGTAGGATCAGAGGGGGGCTGGAGCTCTTCTGCAGATGCAGGAGAGGTGCGAGGGCCACATGAAATGGCCTGGAGGGCCTGATTTGGCACACGGCCTTGTGTTTGACACCTGTGCTCTAGAGCATAGGTGTCAAACACAAGGCCCGCGGGCCGAATCTGGCCCTCCAGGCCATTTCATGTGGCCCTCACACCTCTCCTGAAGCTGCAGGAGAGCTTCAGCCCTACTCTGGTCCTCCTCCAGATCCTTACTTTCTGCCTTTAAGCAATGCATCCAGCTTCTTCCTGGCAGCAGCATAAGGTAAGGGGGGTGCACTGTGATGTAATGAAAAGAAAAGGGGGCAATTTTACCCCCCTTTTCTCCATGGGAGAGCGACGGGGAACAGTGGTTCTTCCTGGGGAAGGGGGGGGGGTTTGTTCCCCCCCCCTTCCTCCTGTGAGGAGAATGGCCAGTGGCCTCTGGGTGACCTTTCCTGGGCTGAGTAGTTTGCCCGGGAAAGGTCGGTTTAAATTTAGTATCTTGCCCTCCAGGTGACCTCTCTCTGAGGGAACCTGGCGGGCTTTTTTGAACTTTGAATGACCCTCCTGGGCTTCTGGTCAGAAAGCCCGGGAAGATCCAGTTTAAACTGGTCGGAACCTGTGGATTATAGCCCGTTCTGGGCTATTTAAAGCGGGTTCCGTCCAGTCCAGGCTCATTCGCCTCAGAAGACTTGGAGCTGTGGTGTTCTTCTTTGAGCAAACAGCGTCTTCTGAGGCCGGAAGAATGAGCCTGCTTCGTCGGCTGATTGAGAGAGCGGGAGAGGACGGAGGAGAGGACTGGATCCGCCGGTGTCTGGACCTACCTTCGGGTCAAGAGGCTCCGGTGGGAGCCGCAACGGTCAGCGGAGGTTCCGGTTCGTCCGTCGCCGATCCGGAGCAGCGCTCGCTGGAGGTCCGGGATCCCGCCGAGAACCAAGAAGAAGCCATGCCGAGGATGGAGGTCGAGGTTCCGGTCCGGCGGCAAAGAAGAAGCGGCACCCCCGTTCGTGCTCCGGAGCCGGCCAAAAGAACGCGCACTCCGCGCAGGGTATACTCTCCCTCCCCTCCCCGTGCAGCCAATTCTCAGAGAGCGGGTCCTTCTGAGGACCTTAACACGAGTTCCGGAGGCAGGGCCAGGGGCGGAGCTAGAGGCAGAGCCAGGGGGGGGTCCGCGGGAATTTCAAATTTTTTCCCATACAGGAATTCCGGGTCTCCGGTTGGTGAACCGGCAACGGGAGGAAGAGGCAGCGCCAGAGGAGGAAGATCATCAGGCAGATGGGCTTCCTCACAGCCATCGCCAGCACCACAGATGTCACCTCAGAGGACGACGGGGGCTGCCTCCAGTTCTATGGCAGCTCCTGCTACTGATGCCGGAACAGCGCAGAATGTCCCAGTGCCTGCTGCTACCCTGGGTCTTTCAGATAGACCAGGTATGAACGAACCCACTAACACTCTGTTGTATAATCTTGCTGATTTGTTGTCACAGGTTGCTAGGGAACTGAAGGCGAATCCTCAGGCCGCACAGGGTACTGCAGCTAGTGAGCCTTCTGCTATTAGCGTATGGTCGCCATCTAGTGGCGTTTTACCTAACTGCGATCAAATTTCACAAAGTAATGTTAACCCTGATTTTCTTTCAGCTAGATCCCAAAATTTACCTGAAACTTGCTTAAAGGAGACTATGGCATGTGAAATCTCTCCGCTAGGTTTCCATTTATCCAGTTCAACAAAGGAAAGGATATGGCGGGGGGAGTTCATAGACATATTGTCTTTGTTACCATCTGCAAAAGAATTTGTTGCTAAGTCAGATAAGAAAGAAGAGGAAGAAAGAAGAAGGCCTGTCTCCAAAAATTTTAACAACTGGTTACAGGCCTTCTGCATTTTTTCGGGGACTTTATGTGAAAACTTCCCGGAAAAAAGCGCTGGGTTATTTCAGCATCTAGATATAATCCTAGAGGCTTATAAAAATTTTGGTGGTATCTCCTGGTTTAATTACGACGAAGCCTTTCGTCAAAAACTGTCAGTTCACCCTTCTCTAAAGTGGGGAGTAAAGGACGTAGGTCTTTGGTTGAATCTTTTTCTCCCCCAAAGACCAGCCTTTAATAAGTCAAACGTCAATGTGCAATCCAGTGGTACAAGCAATTCCGGTTACAGAAAAGGGATTTGTTTTAACTACAATGACAGCCAGTGCAGATGGCCTAACTCATGTAAATACAGACATGAGTGCGCCTTTTGCGCAGGGGGTCATTCAGTCGCCAAATGCTTTAAAAAAATGTCTGCAACCAATCAGCAGTCAAGTATTTACAAAAGCAGTAACCCCGGTGATTCTGCGAAATATGTACCCATGGCTCAGCCGGTACCCAGACCGGTTGAAGGCTCAGCTCCTCATTGAGGGTTTTAGAGATGGTTTTACGCTCCCAAGTTATTCCGGGCAAGGTTGCTCGTTAGTAAATAACCTTAAATCAGTTGATAAGTATCCAGAGATAGTTCAAAAAAAAATTGAGACGGAAATTATGGAGGGAAGAGTGGAGGGTCCTTTTTCTGCTCCTCCTTTCAGAAATTTCAGAATTTCCCCGTTAGGTGTTGTCCCTAAGAAAGACAAAGGTTCCTTTAGGATGATACATCACTTGTCTTTTCCTAAAGGAAAATCGCTTAATGATCAGATTGATGATGGGTTATCTTCAGTCTCATATGCTTCATTTGAAGATGCCCTAAAAAAGTTAAGAGGTTTAGGAAGGGGGGCTTTGTTGGCTAAGGCCGACATTAAGTCTGCCTTCCGTTTGCTCCCGATAAATCCAGGTTGTTTTAATTCGTTAGGTTTTTACTTCAGAGGGAAATTTTATTTTGACAAATGTTTGCCCATGGGTTGTTCCCTGTCCTGCTTTTATTTCGAATCTTTTTCGTCATTTCTGGAGTGGTCTGTCAGTTTTGAATCAGGTTCGGAACTGATAGTCCACTATCTTGATGATTTCTTATTCTTAGGCCCCCCAGATTCACTGGTTTGCTCCAAGCTGCTGGACACATTCTTTAAAATTTGTACTAATTTTGGTGTGCCATTAGCTATGGAAAAAACAGTCTGGCCAGCCACGTCTCTAGAATTCCTGGGTATCAATATTGATACAGAATTGATGGAATTTAGACTTCCTGATGAAAAAATAGATAAGCTTAATCGATTATTATTGTCATTAATTCGGAAAAAAAAGGTTATTTTAAAAGATATGCAGTCTTTATTAGGTATGTTAGCCTTTGCCACTAGGATTATGCCAGTCGGGAAGATTTTTTCCAGAAGACTTTACATGTCAATCTCTGGTCTGAAGTCCCCCTTCTCTCATGTGCGTGTTTCTCACGACATGAGGGAAGACCTCTTAGTCTGGCTGCAATTTCTCATGCATTTTAATGGTCGAGCTGTTTGGCAGGGGGACTTCATTCTAGACAGAGAATTTTTTCTTTTTACTGACTCTGCAGGATCGGTGGGTTTTGCTGCAATCTGGCAGACCCACTGGTGTGCGGATCTTTGGCACCAGGATTGGAAAATAAAAGGTTATGTGAAGAATATAGTTCTGTTGGAACTATTTCCAATAGTGGTAGCCCTGGAGATTTGGGGGTCCTTTTTCAGTGGGAAAAGGATTTTAATAAGAACAGATAATAAGGGTGTTGTTTATGCCATCAACTGTTTAACATCCAAGTCTCCGCCGGTCATTGTCCTTTTGAGATATTTGGTTTTCAAGTGTTTGAGTCTAAATATCTGGCTCAAGGCTGTTCATGTAGCAGGGAAGGACAATGACCTGGCGGATTCGTTATCTCGTCTGCAGATGGACCGGTTTTTCCAGCTATTTCCAGAGGCGGATCGGGTGGGATCGGCATGCCCTCACAATTTATGGGATCTGGTGTAAGGCCCATAGCAGAATACATAGCTAACTCAGTGGCTCCATCAACCTGGGCGGGATATCTGTCAGCCTGGGAGCTTTATTTAAGTTTTTTGGAATCTGTACATGAGCAGGCTGAGGCTTCTTCTGAAAATTTAGCTTTACGTTTTTTAAGTTTTTTATTCCAGAAACAGTATTCTTGGTCTTATGTACAGAGAACCCTCTCTGGAATTTCATTTTTTCTGAAGCTAAATAATCTTCCTTCTCTGATGCAGTACTTTTCGATTAAACAGGCGTTGAAAGGGTATAAAAGAGCAAATTTCTCAGCTGATTCACGTAAGCCCATAACCCCAAAGGTTTTAAGTGATTTGTGCTCGGTAACAGATAGAATCTGTTTTTCTTCGTTTGAGTCTGTTCTGTTCCAAGCTGTTTTTTCCTTTATGTTCTTTGCAGCTCTGAAGCCCCATACACACTATCAGTTTTCCTGCTGGTTTTCTCTTCAGGTTTACCAAAACCATGTAGTGCAAGGGCCTGCCTGATTGCATTCAAATTGAAACGCTTAAGGTTTGACCTCATATTAGATGGTTTTGGTAAACCTGAAGAGAAAACCAGCAGGAAAACTGATAGTGTGTATGGGGCTTGAGAGTTTCCGAACTAGTTGCTATCAGAGCATCTGATGTCATTATCACAGAGAGATCTGTTGAGATCCTAATTGGGAGGTCAAAAACTGATCAATTAGGCAGAGGTAGTTGGCTACATTTAGATTCTTGGGATAACTCTAACATATGCCCAGTCCTGCTGATAAAAAAGTATTCTAAGATTAGACCTGCTGGGAATTCAAAATTCTTTTTGCATGAGTCAGGATTGCCCCTAACAAAGTTTCAATTTGTTAGTGTCTTTAAAAAATGTTTAAAGTTTTTAAAGTTGCATCACCTTCAGCTGTCATCTCACTCCTTTAGGATTGGGGCAGCAACTGAAGCAGCCAGATTAGGTTTGGAGGTTAACAAAATTAAAAAAATAGGCAGGTGGAGATCGGATAGTTATTTGTTATACGTCCGTCCTAATCACTCTTTTTAATTTTTCAGAAAACCCTCGGATCATTTGGATCGTCGGTCACTCGTTTGTGCACTGGGCGCAACATAGAGCAAAACACAGAAATTATTCGGTTAATTTAGGCTTAGATTGTAATAAATATAAGATTTTTTGGAGTGGTAAGAGGGGCATGGTATGGTCTGAGTTATGTGTAGAATTGTCCCAACTTTGTCTTCGTTTCCCCCCACCTGACACGCTAATTATTCATCTTGGGGGAAATGACCTTGGCAAACGCAAGACTTTGGATATAATTTTCTCTATCAGAGATGATTTACAAAAAATTAAAACCATATTTCCAAAATGTGTCATTATTTTCTCAGAAATAATACAAAGACTGGTATGGCTTTCTCCTCCTTCCATGCGTCCTGTGGAAAAGATCAGGAAAAGAGTAAATAGGGCAGTGTCAAAGCTTCTGGTAGAGGTAGGAATTTTTTCCTTTAGGCACACGGAGCTGGAAGGAGGCATTCCGGGTTTATACAGATCCGACGGAGTACATCTTTCTGATATAGGCTTAGACATATTTAATGCAGACTTAGGCTCCTGTGTGGAATGGGCCGCGGTATTGGGGTCTGTGGCTGGTGGTTTTGAGAACCACCCGCCTTGTGGGTAATTGTGTTGGCAACCTGAGCTGTAATGGCAAGGTTAGCTTTAAAAGCTTTATATTGATGATTATTTATTTACACGCTGTTGATATTAATTATCACAATATTTTGAAACCAATATTAAATAAACCGCGGCCTTTAAAATCCAGCAGTGGTCTTTGTCTCTTATTTATTTATTTATTGTTTGCTTAGTTATTGAAGTGTAAGGTTATTCCCGTCTGCTATCCCATGAAAAGAAAAGGGGGCAATTTTACCCCCCTTTTCTCCATGGGAGAGCGACGGGGAACAGTGGTTCTTCCTGGGGAAGGGGGGGGGGGGTTTGTTCCCCCCCCCCTTCCTCCTGTGAGGAGAATGGCCAGTGGCCTCTGGGTGACCTTTCCTGGGCTGAGTAGTTTGCCCGGGAAAGGTCGGTTTAAATTTAGTATCTTGCCCTCCAGGTGACCTCTCTCTGAGGGAACCTGGCGGGCTTTTTTGAACTTTGAATGACCCTCCTGGGCTTCTGGTCAGAAAGCCCGGGAAGATCCAGTTTAAACTGGTCGGAACCTGTGGATTATAGCCCGTTCTGGGCTATTTAAAGCGGGTTCCGTCCAGTCCAGGCTCATTCGCCTCAGAAGACTTGGAGCTGTGGTGTTCTTCCCCCCCCTCCCTCCCCCTTTTTTGTTAAAAAAAAAAAAAAAATACCTTGTCGCGGTTATTGGTATGTGGTAGTGTCACCTTTGCAAAAAAAAAAAAAAAAAAAAATTTTTTGTTTTATATATATATATATATAATAAAGTGTTTTTTAAAAAAAAAAAAAAAAAATCTTTTAAAAGCAAAGGGGGACTAGCTATGCTCATATTATTTTATCCAGGAAAGTTATCTGCTATAAAGTTGGGCACCGTTGTTCTAGCTGGGTAATTGTGTTGGCAACCTGAGCTGTAATGGCAAGGTTAGCTTTAAAAGCTTTATATTGATGATTATTTATTTACACGCTGTTGATATTAATTATCACAATATTTTGAAACCAATATTAAATAAACCGCGGCCTTTAAAATCCAGCAGTGGTCTTTGTCTCTTATTTATTTATTTATTGTTTGCTTAGTTATTGAAGTGTAAGGTTATTCCCGTCTGCTATCCCAGGGAGAGTAGGGACTCAACTTCTGATGGGGGGGGCTCTTGACATCTAGTGTAAGGGGAGGGGATGCGCTGGACATCTAATCTTACACATACAACCGGCCCTTTTGAGGGCATCATAATGCTGATGCGGCCCACAATGAAATTGAGTTTTACACCCCTGCTCTAGAGGAAACAAACAAGGAGAGAGGCGCCTCTGGGTGCAATACTTTAAAACAATTTGATTTTAAAAGAGCCAAAGGTTAAAAACCACTCACATTTTGGTGGTCAAATACAGGCATGTAGATGCGATTCTCCAGAAGGAGAAGTGGATGTCATCTGGTGCGTCTAGTGGATTTCTTCATCGGGTCCCTGGTATGGCGCTGTGAAGTGAGATCAGTCCTTCTGCCGCTGATGGTAGCAGGTGGTTTGCGGTGGACTAGCTTGATAAAGGAATGCGGCAGCCCTGTCATTCACTGCCAAGCATTCGGAAACCCTTCGCTTGCCTGGTGACGTCATCTTCCATCGCCCATCGCTATACCCGCGCATGCAGTGCCTGCTGAGGATCGCCCCTTCCACCGCAAACCACCTGCTACCATCAGCGGCAGAATGACTGATCCCCCCTCACTTCACAGCGCCATACCAGGGACCCGATGAAGAAATCCACCAGACGCACCAGATGACATCCACTTCTCCTTCTGGAGAATCGCATCTACATGCCTGTATTTGACCACCAAAATGTGAGTGGTTTTTAACATTTGGCTCTTTTAAAATTAAACTGTTTTAAAGTATTGCACCCAGAGGCGCCTCTCTCCTTGTTTGTCTCCTAGATCTGGAACATGGTCTCTGTTCCCCACTGACGGCAGCCCTGAGTACATACCCCCATGCAAGCATACCCGCACATCTCCCATCACCACCATAACAGCCTGAACTTTTTCTGACCCCAGACATTTGTTCTATGTGCTGTTTTTATACTGACTATGCTGCTGCAATAATAATATTCTGAAAAGTTATTGAGCATAATTTACTTGTTATCCTGCTATAGAGGAACCCTAGTGTTCCAAGAGACCCTGTTTGAGAATTTCTGAGTGATCTACAGAGAGCTTCCAGTATGGAGTCTATTACCCACAATGGAATTTAGCTATAGAGCTCTATTTATTACAGTAAGCATCCAGTATGGAATCCATTAACCACGGTAAAGTTCAGTTATGGAATCTATTTATTTTTTTATTTTTTAGTTAAGTTTAATTTGGGATCTATTTTCCACAGTGGAATGAGTTCTTGTCCAAAAAGCACAACGACGTTACCCATTATCACAATAAGGAGCAGGTATGAAAGCTACTAACCACAGTAAAATTTAGGTACCGGATATTATCTATACCTGCTATTGCTGGCCCAATTTCAAGAGTACTAGTTGTTTGGCCATCAATCTGATCCAATGCCGTCAACCCTTGAGTCTTTGACCCAGAACAAACAGGCAAATGAGCACTTCTGATTCCGGCTGCATGCTTGCTAAAGGGCCGTGACTTCGAAATCTTGCCAACCAGGAAAATAACACCCCCTTCCTGTATTCCTCCCAGCTCAGAATTCCTGTAAATCCCATCTTGTTTCTTATAAGGCTTGTGCTTGTGTATGCCATCCTTATCCTGGGCTGACTTTTCCTACCCTGTGCCTCTGGGCTCAGCATGAACTGAAAAATGTATACACCCTATGTGTCAGGGCCAGGTCCTCTTTTAATGCATTTGAAAGTCAAGTTCCAAAGTGACATTCCCAATTATTTAATAACGATAAAGGTCAGACATGACATGCTCCTCTCATTTATATTCTGTTTATTCCTCGGAGAGCCAGGAAACAATTTTGTTAAATGACTGTCTCTGGCGTGGCTAAAAATATTTCCGCCTTGCCTCAGATGACATTAAATGCACAACTTGCAATAATTTCACATCAGTTTTTGTACAGTACATGGGACCACCGGGGCTGATCCATGAAAAAATGGAGCAAAAACTGGACCATTGCCTTCACCGTCTAATCAGATGCCTTCCGTAACATTTCCATACAGTCTGATTGTAATAGATAACTGCTTCAGTATAAATGAATCTCCCTCAGACAGGACCCTCTTGCCTTTATTATTTATTTATTTTATCTGGTTGTGTAATATGTTGATGGGGAGAACTGCGCAAAGAAGGTTTTTCACCTTAACCATATCCCGTCTGGCCTATAGCAGAATGCAGAATGGCCTATAGGGGATCAGTTATCCTGACTGGGCGTCATATGATGTCCGGCAGGATAAGTCGCTAGTGCTTGTCCCCGGGGGCAGCCTAGGTAAACAAGGCAAAGCTTACAGTATCTGACAAAAGTGAGTACACCCCTCACATTTTTGTAAATATTTTATTATATCTTTTCATGTGACAACACTGAAGAAATGACACTTTGTTTACAATGTAAAGTAGTGAGTGTACAGCTTGTATAACAGTGTAAATTTGCTGTCCAAGACAATGAAAGAAAGAAAGTTACCGCTCCAGGTGGATTGTGTTAGGATGATCAGTATGGTCTCAGAAGATCAAGGGTGCTGGCAATGCACAAGGCAACAAATGGAAAAATAAAATATGGACAGCCGCACTCCAAAAAAACCTTGATGGTTGTCTTTATTTAAAAAAGGAAAAATGCACTACAAGTCACAGCACACAACACAGGAGTAAAAAAGCTGATGCGTTTCGCACTATAAATTAGTGCTTAAAGGGTCACTAAAGGAAATATTTTTTTTTAGCTAAATAGCTTCCTTTACCTTACTGCAATCCTGGTTTCATGTCCTCA
Source organism: Rana temporaria (assembly GCF_905171775.1). Taxonomy (NCBI): domain Eukaryota; kingdom Metazoa; phylum Chordata; class Amphibia; order Anura; family Ranidae; genus Rana; species Rana temporaria. The sequence continues at coordinate 422,738,731 of NC_053492.1, read as the reverse complement.
TTGTTCGTTTTTGCTTTGATGTTGCTGTAATTCCTCTCTGTTCTGGGCACTTCCTGGTTGTCTGTTTCCTGATCACCACAGTACTGGGAGATTTCTCACTGTGGTCACTAATCAAGGAGGTGTAATTACTGTGTGTCAGCACCAATCCAGTTTTGTTTTACAAAGCATCACTGTCCTCTATTGGCTCTTTGTCTCTGTACATCAGAGAACCAGGAAACAACAGCAAAAACGAAACTAAACTGTAGGTACATTATATGATTGGTTTTTATCTATTTTTAATCATTTTTAAAGGGAATCAGTTAACTAGTATGTCTCTATACCCTGTAAAAAGTCATTTCAGCTAAAAAAAAAATTCCTTTAGTGACCCTTTAACCACTTAAGGACCGCCTCCTGCACATATACGTCAGCAGAATGGCACGGCTGGGCACATGTACATACAGTTACGTGCTGTGCTATTGTCCAGCCGTGGGTCACGGGCGCGCGCCCGCTACCTGGTCCTAAGCTCCGTGACCAGGACCGTGGGACCCGTGGACCCGATTGCCGCTGGAGTCCCGCGATCGGTCCCCGGAGCTGAAGTTCGGGGAGAGCTGTATGTAGACACAGCTTCCCCGTTCTTCACTGTGGCGGCGGCATCGATAGTGTCCCTTTTATAGGGATACACAATGGATGACGTCACATCTACAGCCACAACCCCCTACAGTTGTAAACACACATGAGGTCACACATAACCCCTTCAGCGCCCCCTTGTGGTTAACTCCCAAACTGCAACTGTCATTTTCACAGTAAACAATGCATTTCAAATGCATTTTTTGCTGTGAAAATGACAACGGTCCCAAAAATGTGTCAAAATTGTCCGAAGTGTCCGCCATAATGTCGCAGTCATGAAAAAAATCGCTGATTGCCGCCATTAGTAGTAAAAAAAAATTAATAAAAATGCAATAAAACTATCCCCTATTTTGTAAACGCTATAAATTTTGCGCAAACCAATCGATAAACGCTTATTGCGATTTTTTTTACCAAAAATAGGTAGAAGAATACGTATCATCTTAAACTGAGGGAAAAAAATGTTTTTGTATATATTTTTGGGGGATATTTATTATAGCAAAAAGTAAAAAATATTGATTTTTTTTCAAAATTGACGCTCTATTTTTGTTTATAGCGCAAAAAATAAAAACCGCAGAGGTGATCAAATACCACCAAAAGAAAGCTCTATTAGTGGGAAAAAAAGGACGCCAATTTTGTTTGGGAGCCACGTCGCACGACCGGGCAATTGTCTGTTAAAGCGACGCAGTGCTGAATCGCAAAACCTGGTCGGGTCCTTTAGCTGCATTTTGGTCCGGGTCTTAAGTGGTTAATCATATCTATGATTAAGCACTAATTTATAGTGCAAAACGCATCAGCTATTTTACTCCCGTGTTGTGTGCTGTGACTTGTAGTGCATTTTTCCTTTTTTAAATAAAGACAACCATCAAGGTTTTTTGGAGTGCGGCTGTCCATATTTTCTTTTTCCAATTGTAAATTTGCTGTCCCCTCAAAATAACTCAACACACAGCCACTAATGTGTAAACCACTGGCAACAAAAATGAGTACAACCCTAAATGAAAATGTTCAAATTGTCTATTGTTAAAAAAAAGAAAATGTCCAAATTGGGCCCAATTAGCCCTTTTCCTCTCTGGTGTCATGTGACTTGTTAGTGTTACAAGGTCTTATGTGTGAATGGGGAGCAGGTGTATTAAATTTGGTGTTTTCGCTCTCACTCTCTCATACTGGTCACTGGAAGTTCAACATTGCACCTCATGGCAAAGAACTCTGAGGATCTGAAAAAAAAAATTGTTGCTCTACATAAAGATGTCCTAGGCTATAAGAAGATTAACAAGACCCTGAAACTGAGCTTCAGTACGGTGGCCAAGATTATACAGCGGTTTAACATGACAGGTTCCATGCAGAGGTTGAAGGGGTGGGGGGTTAGTCTGTCAGTGCTGAGACTATACGCCGCACACTGCATCAAACTAGTCTGCATGGCTGTTGTCCCAGAAGGAAGCCTCTTCTAAAGATGATGCACAAGAAAGCCTGCAAACAGTTTGCTGAAGTCAAGTAGACTAAGGACATGGATTACTTGAACCATGTTCTGTGTTCTGATGAGACCAAGATAAACTTATTTGGTTTATGAGTTTTGTTAAGCGTGTGTGGGGGCAACCAGGTGAGGAGTACAAAAGTGAGTACATGCCTAAGTTAAAATGTCCAAATTGGGCCCAGTTAGCCATTTTCCCTCCCCGGTGTCATGTGACTTGTTGGTGTAACAAGGTCTAAGGTGTGAATGGGGAGCAGGTGTGTTAAATTTGGCGTTATCGCTTTCACTCCCTCATACTGGTCACTGGAAGTTCAACATGGCACTTCATGGCAAAGAACTCTGAGGATCTGAAAAAAAAAGAATTGTTGACTACATAAGATGGCCTAGGCTATAAGAACATTGCCAAGACCCTAAAACTGAGCTGCAGCATGGTGACCAAGACCATACAGCGGTTTAACAGGACAGGTTCCACTCAAAACAGGCCTCGCCATGGTCGACCAGAGATGTTGAGTGCACATGCTCAGCATCATATCCAGAGGTTGTCTTTGGGAAATAGACGTATGAGAGCTTCCAGCATTACTGCAGAGGTTGAAGGGGTGGGGGGTCAGCCTGTCAGTGCTCCAACAATACGCTGCACACTGCATCAAATTGGTCTGCATGGCTGTTGTCCCAGAAGGAAGCCTCTTTGAAAGATGATGCACAGGAAAGCCTGCAAACAGTTTGCTGAAGACAAGCAGACTAAGGACATGGATTACTGGAACCATCTCCTGTGGTCTGATGAGACCAAGATAAACGTATTTATTTCAGATGGTGTCAAGCGTGTGTGGCGGCGACCAGGTGAGGAGTACAAAGACAAGTGTGTCTTGCCTACAGTGAAGCATGGTGGTGGGAGTGTCATGGTCTGGGGCTGCATGAGTGCTGCCGATGTTCTGCCGAGCTGGTTCCTCCTATCGAGATGGTTCCCTCCAGAGTGCGCAGGCGCAATCCAAGGCAACGGAGATCTCCGAGCGGGAACAGCTGTAGCCGTGCTCGCTCCCGATGCCTGATTATAGACACGCCGTGAAAAACAACGAGAAAAATTAGAGCATGTTCTTAATTTTTAATGGCCATTTTCACGTCGAGAAAAATGCTCTGGAGCCTACACACGATCGTTTTTAATGACCAACTAAAAAAATAAATTTTTTCACGTCATGAAAAACGGTCGTGTGTACGCGGCTTTTAAGTTTGTTTCACTGCGCGCTGTGTGTTTGTCTGAGGAGCGTGTGTTTGTTCTGTGCACAGAGAGGCCTGAATACCAGCCCCGGCCATGAATGGGCCTTTCTGTCAGGAAATGTATGAGTGAACTCTGGCCGAGAGTCAGGCCTCTTTCATCCCGCAGAATCGGCGCACAGAACACGGCCTGGACAGATGCATAGAAAAGTTACCTCAGAGCTCACATCTCCAGACGGCAACCCGCCAGCAGCTCTCACACTTTAAAATGATTTAATTTCCTTCACGAGAATGAGAGCCAAATTCTGTGACAGGAGGTTTCCGTGCCTCAGACGGGGAGAGACAAAAAAAACTTGGGTGATGCTGTGAACAAATGAACGGTTCCATATGCCCCCACCTCACCTTATTACTAATCATTATATGTGTTTTTGGTGACCGCACAGGCCACAGATAAAAAGCTGTACATAAGTGTCCCTCTTTCTTGTTAAAAAAAACAAGGGTCCCTCATTTTCCAAATTGCCCTGTGCTCCCCCCTATTTACAACAAAATCTACACCTGGCAGGCAGTAGTCTGGGCCTATTCACACCATGCTACAACACAGAATCACACTGTACTAACAATGCACGAAGACTAGTTACCATTATAATCCATGAAGCTGTTCACATTGCATTTGATTAAGGGTCTCCAAACTTTTTACACAACGGGCCAGTTTACTGTCTTTCAAACTTTAGGGAGGCTAGGCTAGACTGTGGCCAGTGGTAGTAGAAAATTACATGGTGTCAGTGGGAGTCAGGTCCCCATCTTTGGCATTAAGGTGGAGAATAGTTCCTCATAGTGGCCCATCATTGATGTCAGTGGGAGGAATAATACCCATTGTTGGTGTCAGTAGGAGGAATAGTGCCCCATCATTGGGTGTTAGCGGGAGAAAACACGTCCCGTCTAGGGTGACCACATTTCCAAACTACCATTCAGGGACACCCCCCTCCCTTCCCAAAAATCAGCTTGTGGTGTAACGAATCACAACACAGTGATTGGACACAAGGACCCAGATTCTCAAAGGGCTTACGACGGCGCAACGCAATGTACTCCGTTGTAAATCCTAATCTGGGCCGTCGTATCTATGCGCCTGATTCTTAGAATCAGTTACGCATAGATAACCATTAGATCCAACAGGCGTAAGGCTCTTACGCTGTCGGTTCTTAAATGCATTTTTTTTTCGCCGATAGGTGTCGCCGTCGTTTTCGCCGTTGTTTTCCCCATCGTGTATGCAAATTAGCAAAATACGCAAATTCCCGAACATACGCGCGGTCGACGCAGTGAAGTTTCGACGTTTACGTTTGATTTGCGCGGCATAAAGTTGCCCCTGCTATATGAGGGACAATCAATGTTAAGTATGGCCGTCGTTCCCGCGTCAAAATTAAAAAATGTACGTCATTTGCGTAAGTCGTCCGTGAATGGGGCTGGACGCCATTTACGATCACGTCGAAACCAAGGACGTCCTTGCGACGTCATTTAGCGCAATGCACGTTGGGAAATTTTAGGGACGGCGCATGCGCATTACGTTCGGCGCGGGAATGCGCCTAATTTAAATGCTCCACGCCCCCTACCCGGCTCATTTGAGTTAGGCGGGCTTGCGCCGGGGGATTTACGCTACGCCGCTACAACTTTACAGGCAAGTTCTTTGTGAATAGAGCACTTGCCTGTAAATCTTGCGGCGGCGTAACGTAAAGCAGATACGTTACGCCCGCACAGTTTTACGCCCAGATACGAGAATCTGGGCCAAGAGGCGGGATTTATGATTTCTCCAATCACAAGCAGGGGGCGGGGATTGTGCTTCTCCAGGCATTCCCGGCCAGGACAAGTACCGTCAGTGAGTAAAGCGGTAATGTGGTGGCCTTTTTTGGGGGAATCAGATTGGCCCGGGGGGGGGGGGGGGGCTGTGTCAGTTTCATTCCGGGACACTGTATTGTCCTGGAATGAAGGTGCCCGGGACAGACCTGCAAAATGCGGGACTGTCCCGGGCAATCCGGGACACGTGGTCACCCTAGTCCCGTCATTGATGTCAGTGGGAAGAATAGTGCCCATCATTGTTGTCAGTGGGAGGAATAGAATGGAAGGAACTATGGGTCACTATTGCTGACAGCGGGGATGAAAAATGTCCCAGGGGTCAGATAAATGCTAATCAATGTTGTGTGTTTGGCTTCCTGTGTGCTTCTTGACGTGATCTCTACGTCTGATCCTGTTTACTGACCTTTGCTTGTTCTTTGACTATCCCTGTCTGCCTGATACCCCTACCTTGGTGTGTTCTCCCATCTATTCCTGTCTGCTCCTTGCCCTGACCTTTGGGCTTATCTTCTGACAACCCCTTGTTGTCCTTGACTGCTACTTCCGCTCTGTCCACCCGAGCTGGTCCATGAGCCTGAGCTGAGTGACCCCAGGGGTCGCAACCTGGAGTCAGCTGAAGCCAAACCCATCCTACTACTAGAGGCTCTGGTGAACACCTGCTGGCTCTTAGACTCCGCACCACGGTGAATCTCATGCTCTAGCTCTCAGTGTGATCTGTGTTGGTGCTCCAGTGGACCTGCTTCCTGAACCACCCAAAGGTCCATCTGCAGCAGCCAGCTGTAGGGTCCACTACCTTAGCGGTGCACTCCTGACCCCAACGGTATGCATTTGTCGCCTGGCCTCAGGTAACCTGACACAATGGAAGGAATACTACCACATTGTTGGTGTCAGTGGAATGAATAGTGCACCACTGTTGGTGTCAGTGCAGGAATTATTGCCCCATTCTTAGTGTCAGTAGGAAGAATAGTGCCCCAAGGGCCAGATTAAACCAAGCAAGGGCCACATCTGACCCCCAGGACACAGTTTAGATACCACTGAATTACAGGGCCATGTGTTGAATTTCTGAAAACATAGGGCCAGATTCAGGTACGACTTACGCCAACGTATCTTCTGATACGCCGCGTAAGTTCTAGGATGCGCCGTCGTATCTATGCGCGTGATTCAGGAAACAAGGTACGCCTGAATTTTGGTTCGATACGACCGACGTAAGTCTCCTACGCCGTCGTATCTTGGGGCATATTTAGGCTGGCCGCAAGGGGCGCTTCCATTGATTTACGCATCGAATATGTAAATGAGCAAGATACGCCGATTCACGAACGTACTTACGCCCGTCGCAGTCATCTACGCCGTTTACGTAAGGCGTACGTCCGGTGTAAGTTTACCCCTCATAAAGCAGGGGTAAGTCATGTTAAGGTATGGACGTCGGAAACGTCGGAACAGCCGTCGTATTTTACTTTGTTTACGTAAGTCGTACGTGAATGGGGCTGGGCGTAGGTTACGTTCACGTCGAAAGCATTGAGCCGTCGTATCTTAGGGAGTATATGCGACAGGATTCTGAGCATGCGCGCGCATGCGCCGTTCATACGGCCATTCATTTACATGGGGTCACGACTCATTTTAATACAACACGCCCACTACCAGCCTACTTTGAATTAGGCGGGCTTACACCGGCCTATTTACTTTACGCTGGCGTAAAAATGGGAGCAAGTGCTTTGTGAATACTCAGCTTGCCTCTCAATGTTACGTCGGCGTATCGCATATGAGATGCGCTACGCCGGCACAAAGATACAACAATGGGCCAGATTCACGTAGAATCGCGGCAGGCGTAACGTATCCTAGATACGTTACACCGCCGCAATTTTTCATCGTAAGTGCCTGATTCACCAAGTACTTGCGATGAAACCTACGCCGGCGGCCTCCGGCGCAAGGCGGGCCAATTTAAATGGGCGTGTGCCATTTAAATTAGGCGCGCTCCCGCACCGGACCTACTGCGCATGCTCCCTTTCTTAACTCCCGCCGTGCTTTGCGCGCCATGACGTCGTTTTTTTGAACGGCGACTTCCGTATTCCCGGACGGCTTACGCAAACAACGTTAAATTTTGAATTTCGGCGCGGGAACGACGGCCATACTTTAGACAGCAATACGCTTGCTGACTAAAGTTAGGGCACCAAAAAAAAACGACTAACTTTGAGACAGGAAACTAGACTAGCGGCGACGTAGCGAACGCGAAAATCCGTCGTGGATCCGCCGTAACTCCTAATTTGCATACCCGACGCTGGTTTACGACGCAAACTCCCCCCAGCGGCGGCCGCGGTACTGCATCCTAAGATCCGACAGTGTAAAACAATTACACCTGTCGGATCTAAGGGATATCTATGCGTAACTGATTCTATGAATCAGTCGCATAGATAGAAACAGAGATAGACGGCGTATCAGGAGAAACGCCGTCGTATCTCATTTGTGAATCTGGCCCAATGTACCTGAATCTGGCCCATTGTTGCAACTTTTATACTTTTGCATAAATGCACTGAAAACGCACTAGCAACACTATATGCATTTTGATTAGTGCGTTGTTCAAGTCAAATCTCCATATTTCCCATGAAATGTTCTAAAATTAAAAGGAAGAAAACATAAAACATTTTGTGCTGTGATAATTGTAACACAATGCATTAAAAGAGAAGTATGGGAATTTTTTTTTTATGTTTATGTTTTTTTTTATGTTAGAATCATACTTACCTAGGTGGATGCAGGATTAGTCCAATGTCCCCCGCCGGCTCTAATGCCGCGTACACACGACCGTTTTTCTTGTTCTAAAAAATTACATCATTAAAAACGATCGTGTGTGGGCTTCAGAGCATTTTTCGGGATTTCTGAAAAATGGGCAATTTTTTTTCGAACATGCTCTATTTTTTCACAACGTTTTTAATGTTGTCGTTTTTCGGGTTGTAAAAAATGGTCGTGTTGGGCTTTAAAGACGTGAAAAATTCGCCCATGCTCATAAGCAAGTTATGAGACGGGAGCGCTCGTTCTGGTAAAACTACCGTTCACAATGGAGTAAGCACATTCATCACGCTGTAACAGACAGAAAAGCGCAAATCGTCTTTTACTAACACAAAATCAGCTAAAGCAGCCCAAAGAGTGGCGTCATCCGAATGGAACTTCCCCTTTATAGTGCCGTCATACGTGTTGTACGTCACCGCGCTTTGCTAGAGCTTTTTTTTTGTTCACGATCGTGTGTAGGCAAGACCGTTTTAACCACTTCTCTACTTTGGGTGTTTTTCAGATTTGGTGTTTACAAGACTAAAACAGTTTTTTTTTCTAGAAAATTACTTAAAACCCACAAACATTATATATTTATTTTTTTCTAACACCCTAGAGAACAAAATGGCGATCATTGCAATACTTTTTGTCACACCATATTTGCGCAGCGGTCCTACAAGCGCACTTTTTTGGGAAAAAAATCACTTTTTTGAATTAAAAAATAACACAGCAATAAATTTGGCCCAATTTTTTTATATATTGTGAAAGATAATGTTACGCCGAGTAAAATGGTACCCAACATGTCACGCTTACAAATTGCGCCCGCTCGTGGCATGGCGTCAAACTTTTACCCCTAAAAATCTCGATAGGCGACGTTTAAAAAAATTCTATAGGTTGCATTTTTTGAGTTACAGAGTAGGTCTAGGGGTATAATTATTGCTCTCGCTCTAACGATCGCGGCGATACCTCACTTGTGTCGTTTGAACACCGTTTTCATATGCGGGCGCTACTCGCGTATGCGTTCGCTTCTGCGCACGAGCTCGTCGGGACGGGGCGCTTTAAAAAAAAAATTTTTTCTTATTTATTTTTATTTATTTTATTATTTTTTACACTGGAAAAAAAAAAATGATCACTTTTATTCCTATTACATCCCTATAAACATCCCTTGTAATAGAAAAAAGCATGACAGGTCCTCTTAAATATTAGATCTGGGGTCAAAAAGACCTCAGATCTCATATTTAGACTAAAATGCAAAAAAAAAAATTTGAAACTGTCATTTTTTCAAATGACAAAAAAAAATGTTTCTTTAAGAGGCTGGGCGGGACTGACGTTTTGACGTCACTTCCGCCCAGCAGAGCTATGGGGACGGGCGAAGGAGATTTTTCCTTCAGTCTCGTCCCCAGTCACCAGCCGAACGGTCCCGATCGCCTCCGCCGCTACCGACGGCTACGGTAAGCGGCGGAGGGCGTGGGAGAGCGGCGGGAGGGGGGCCCCTCTCCTGCCGCCGATAACGGCGATCTCGCGGCGAATCCGCCGCGGAGACCGCCGTTATCGTTAACAGAACCGCTGACACTAAAGATTGATACCTCGGTTGTGGCAGCAGCTGCTGCCGTTACCGAGATATCAATCTTTAAAGTTAGGCCGTATAAAGACGTACGGCGGTTTGGAAGTGGTTAATGATCAAGTTGAAAAAAACTTTGTTTTTTCTAGAGCCTGAAAAACATAGTTTTTTACAAACCAATAAATTATCGTGTGTACGCGGCATAAGGCTGAGAACCTTTGCTCAAGCGATCAAACACCGCCTGAGCAAAGGGCTGATGACTGTCATGTGACCGGATCCTGACCATATGGTCACGATCTTTCCCGAGCCTGAACCAACTCTGTGTCATCAGCTGACAACGGGAACGATCTGCACGCCTGTAATCCACAGGAGAAGTACAGCCAAACAACCTTTGGTTGTACTTCTCCTTTAAAAACAGGCTAAAAAAAATCACATTGCACTTTGAGTAAATGTCAAGTACGATTCTAGCGCAACGGTGTAAACGGACCCTAAGTGCAAGACCAATTTTGCTTTAGCAGGTAAGGGTTTTTGTGGGAACCTACTGTATATTAAAGTGGATGTAAACCCCCCAAAAACATTTTTTTGATGTCACAATGTAGAGTATAAGATTTCCTATCATCTGTGACCAGTCTTGCCACACAGAGTTAATCCAGCTCTGAGCAATCCTCTTTTATTGTTCAGTGAAAATTAACTCTGTGTGGCAAGACTGGGCACAGATGATAGGAAATCCTAGGCTCCATGCACACTAGGAGCAGAAAAAACGTCAACGTTTTTAGCTTGAAAAACGTGGCATAAAAGACGCAAAATGAAAGCATATTGTACAAAGTTTAGGTGAGTCTATGAGAGTTTAGGGGAGTCTATGAGAGTTTAGTTTATAGGCGTTTTTTGCACTACACTCCCCTCTGCAAAAGTCTTTACTCCCACAACACACCTAAAAAAACGTTGCCACTTGACATTCAGAAGAGATAAGAGGAGTTTAGGAGAGACTGGCGTTTTTACAGCTCCTAAACTCCTCCAGGAAACGCGATAGAGAAGGGTTTTTTTTCCTGCCTCTGAACGTCCCTGACAGAAAACGCCTGTAGCAGTCAATAATGTGCAAAGACACATAGAGCACAATAGAAGTGCTTCTAGAGGCAGGAGAAAAAAACGTCAAACGCCTGTAGAATCGACATTTTGTGGGTTTACTTTAAAGCAGTAAAAAAGAACAATGTTGCCTAAAGCAACAGATCCTTTGTTACTTTTAGGTTCCTAATCCGTGTTAGAAGAGTGGTGGCTGGAATTTGATTGGTAGAAATCTAATGATGTCATGGTTGTTCTACGGTTTATTTTTATCTGCAGGTCAAGGCATGTAAGAGAAATCTCATTGGTTGCTGTAGGCAACATCAAACACCTCAGACAATTTCATGGTGTCGTGTTTATCCTCTGGTGCCATGGGCTTGCACAGCATGAGCTCCTGTGAGAGACCGCATAAGCCACATAAGTCCACCCAAAATCATATATCGTTTTTGGTGGATGGTGGAGAGGTAAACCACCGGACAGCCTCCTCCATCCCTCAGGGAATCTATTGGCAAGATCTATGCACACCCGCTGTGCCCATTATGACAGATTTACACCATCCATGCTGAATTTTATATCTATTTTATATTATGAAGAATGTAAAGAAGAGCATGAAACACACAAGGATGACTAGGAATAACCAAAAAACAAAGTTGGAAATTATAGCAGGGAGATTATAGCAGGGAGATTTCAAACCTTGGTGTCCTGGTTTGTTACATTAGTGCCCATGCATTTCTTCCACAATTTAACTCTTCATGCAAAACACCTAAAGGCCCGTACACACGATCGGATATTGTGTGATGGAAGGGTTTTGTCGGATAATCCAACCGTCTGTATGCTCCATCGGACAATTGTTTTCGGAATTTCCGACAACAAATGTTGGCTGTGTATGCTCTCAAATTGTTCGACAACAAATGTGTTCCGTCATTATCCGATCGTGTGTACACAAGTCCGTCGGACTAAAATTAAAAGTACAAACACGCATGCTCTGAACCAATGCTAACCATCAGACAACATTAGCAGAAGTTGCCCAAAGGGTGGCGCTAAAGAGCAGAAAAACCACGTAGTTTCGTGCATGTTGGCTGAAAAGGTTCTGCCGTCTGTATGCAGAACAAGTTCACAGCCAATGCCCTTCCGACAAAATCCAGATGGAAATCTGATCATGTGTACAAGGCTTAAGATAGCAGACATGCATCATTTTATGAAAATACAGCACTCCACAATGCACAGCAGTGTGTTTCTATATGTATATGTTATATGTATACTTTTTCTGCTCACCCAGGTGAGGATGATATTGTGCTCTGCATTCCACATATGTGCAGTGTGCCACTGGGCTTTGGGACCTGCTGGAGACCATTTCCCCATCTGTCCAGCAGAATGGATGGCAGTCGGATGTAAATGGACAGGTGGTCCGTTTACATCTGACCGCCCATACAGTACAGGGATGGACTGGCCATTGGGACTACAGGGAGTTTTCCGGTGGGCCGATGGCTCAGTGGGCTGGCTTCAGTGACAGCGGACCGCTGCCCCCCTCCGCTCCTCTGTCTCTCCCTCCCCGCAGTGATCACCTCCTCTCCCTCCCTGCAGCGCTCACCTGGGGGGAACAAAGAAGCAGGGGGGAGGACAGAGGAGCATGGGGGAGGGGACAGACAGCTGACTCAACAGCTATGGCCTGGGAGTTTCTCACTTCTGCCTAATCTTGTCCCATAAGGGGGGCACCGAACTGATTCCTTGCCCCGGGTGAAATAATGTCTAGCTTCCCCACTGGTACTGACTATAAAAGTACCAGTACCAGCCGTTCTACTCTAATAAAGTAGAACGGTTAGTGGCTAGTGAAGGGGGAGAGGGGGCATGGGTGGCCGGGGGGCTGCGGGATTTGTCCGACCGACATGGGAGAGACCTATCAAAGTGGGTCAGTCTGGATGAAGTCCAGGGCCAAATTTTTGTCCCAGTCAAGCCCTGATACAGTAGAATAGGCTGTGTCTGTGTCCGCTCTGCATAAGTGGAATGGACACAAACCCATCATCCGCCTGCTCAGCGAGGATCAACAGACAGATCCCATTCTGTACAAGCGGATCGCAGGTGGAGCCTGTTTCCACACTGTCCAATCAGCAGGCCAAAAAGGGGGCAGGTCAGTGACCAAGCTGTTTTGTTCCACTTCCCTGGAGATAAGTGAGGCCATCCACCTGGCTGTGCTGTCTGGCAGGCTGAAAGAATCACAAAATTAAATGAACAGATGTACAAATCTTTTGGGAGGTAACAGACCTCCATATCAGCATATACAGCAAGGGGGGAAAAGTGATGATGATGATTTTGTACGTTTGTTCACTGACAAAGAAATGATCAGTCTATAATTTCAAGGGTAGGACTATTTTAACATAGACAGAATAACAACAACAACAACAATCCAGAAAAACACATTTCAAAAAAGTTATAAATTGGTTTGCATTTTAATGAGTGAAATAAGTATTTGACCCCTTCACGAAACATGACTTAGTACTTGGTGGCAAAACCCTTGTTGGCAAACACAGAGGTCAGACGTTTCTTGTAGTTGGCCACCAGGTTTGCACACATCTCAGGAGGGATTTTGTCCCACTCCATTTTGCAGATCCTCTCCAAGTCATTAAAGGGTCACTAAAGGAAAATATTTTTTTAGCTAAATAGCTTCCTTTACCTTACTGCAGTACTGGTTTCATGTCCTCATTGTTCGTTTTTGCTTTGAAGTAGCTGTAATTCTGCTCTGATCTCCACACTTCCTGGTTGCCTGTTTCCTTATAACCATCATACTGGGAGATTTTCATGGTGGTCTAAGCTGTCATTACTGTGTGTCTAAAACTCCTCAGAACCAATCAGATTCATTTTAAAAACAAAACACTGCCCTGGATTTGTTTGTTTTTGTTCTGTGAGTCTTCCCGACTCACCTCTCACCCGGAACTTCATGTATGTCCTTTAAAACCAAAAGTGAAACTAGAGGCACATTATATGATAGTATAAATTCAATTTTTAATCATTTTTAAAAGCAATCAGTTAACTTTTATGTCTCTATACCCAATAAACAGTCATTTCAGCAAAAAAAAAATTTTCCTTTAGTGACCCTTTAAGGTTTCGAGGCTGACGTTTGGTAACTTGAACCTTCAGCTCCCTCCACATATTTTCTATGAGATAAAGGTCTGGAGACCGGCTAGGCCACTCCAGGACTTTAACCCCAAGATTTGATGGTACATGGCCCTGTCCATTGTCCCTTTGATGCAGTGAAGTAGTAATGTCCCCTTTGCAGAAAAACACCCCCAAGCATAATGTTTCCACCTCCATGTTTGACGGTGGTGATGGTGTTCTTGGGGGTCATAGGCAGCATTCCTCCTCCTCCAAGCACAGCGAGTTGATGCCAAAAAGCTTGACTTTGGTCTCATCTGACCACAACACTTTCACCCAGTTCTCCTCGGAATCATTCAGATGTTCATTAGCAAACTTCAGACGGCCTGTACATGTGCTTTCTTCAGCAGGGGGACCTTGCGGGTGCTGCAGGATTTCAGTCCTTCCCGGCGTAGTGTGTTACCAATTGTTTTTTTGGTGACTATGGTCCCAACTGCCTTGAGATCATTGACCAGATTCTCCCATGTAGATCTGGGCTGATTCTTTATCATTCTCATGATCATTGAAACTCCACGAGGTGAGATCTTGCATGGAGCCCCAGAACGAGGGAGATTGACAGTTATTTTGTGTTTCTTCCATTTGCTATTAATCGCACCGACTGTTGTCACCCTCTCACCAAGATGCTTGGTGATGGTCTTGTAGCCCATTCCTGCCTTGTGTAGGTCTACAATCTTGTCTCTGACATCCTTGGACAGCTCTATGGTCTTGGCCATGGTGGAGAGATTGGAATCTGATTGAGTGCTTCAGTGGACAGGTGTCTTATATGCAGGTAACAAGCTTTGATTAGGAGCACTCCCTTTAACCACTTAAGGACCGGACCTATATGCTGCTAAATGACCCAAGGGGTTTTTACAATTCGGCACTGCGTCGCTTTAACAGACAATTGCGCGTTCGTTTGATGTGGCTCCCAAACAAAATTGGCGTCCTTTTTTCCCCACAAATAGAGCTTTCTTTTGGTGGTATTTGATCACCTCTGCGGTTTTTATTTTTTGCGCTATAAACAAAAATAGAGCGACAATTTTGAAAAAAATTCAATATTTTTTACTTTTTGCTATAATAAATATCCCCCAAAAATATATAAAAAAACTTTTTTTTTCCTCAGTTTAGGCCGATACGTATTCTTCTACCTATTTTTGGTGAAAAAATCGCAATAAGCGTTTATCGGTTGGTTTGCGCAAAATTTATAGCGTTTACAAAATTGGGGATAGTTTTATTGCATTTTTATAATTTTTTTACTACTTATGGCGGCGATCTTCGGACAATTTTGACACATTTTTGGGACCAAAAAATGCATTTAAATTGCATTGTTTATTGTGAAAATGACAGTTGCAGTTTGGGAGTTAACCACAGGGGGCGCTGAAGGAGTTTCGTTTCACCTAGTGTGTGTTCACAACTGTAGGGGGGTGTGGCTGTAGGTGTGACGTCATCGATCGTGCCTCCCTATAAAAGGGATCACACGATCGATGCAGCCGCCACAGTGAAGAACGGGGAAGCCGTGTTTACACACGGCTCTCCCCGTTCTTCAGCTCCGGGGACCGATCGCCGCACTCCAGCGGCGATCGGGTCCGCGGGACCCGCGGCCCCGGTCCCGGAGCTTCGGACCGGGTCGCGGGAGCGCGCCCGCGACCCACGGCTGGGTACTAGTACAGGACGTACCTGTACGTACATGTGGCCAGCCGTGCCATTCTGCTGACGTATATGTGCAGGAGGCGGTCCTTAAGTGGTTAAGAGAGTGCTCCTACTGTCAGCTCATTACCTGTATAGAAGACACCTGGAAGCCAGAAATCTTCCTGATTGATAGGGGATCAAATAGTTATTTCACTCATTAAAATGCAAATCAATCGTCGTCTGTGTGTCTGTGTGTCTGTCTGTATTTTGTTTGTTGGGGTTTATTTTGGTTTATTTTATTATTTTATTGTATTTTCCCCTCTGTTTTATCTATTGGGAATTAATACATGGATCCCCGCGCACCTGTTCAGCTCGGGTTTTTTTCTTTTTGTTTTCCTCCTCCGCTGGGGTTGGCCCCTTGACTGGGCCGGATCTCATTGGGCATCTGTGGTCTCTTCTCCTTCAGTTTGGATGAGGAGATTCCTAGTTGTGCGGCTCCCCTTTCTATGTGCCTACGGGCCGTTTTTCGGTCGTTGTTAGGCGCTGGGATGTGGGGGCTCCTTGTTTAGTTGGGTCCTAGGACCCCAGGCTTTTGATGGAGGATGAGTATTCAAGTTGGGGAGGGAGGGCCCTCCCTGCCGGTTCAGTTTTACTATCTTAGAAACGGTACCTTGTTTTTTAGTTGCTCTATTGTGCCCTCCGCACTGTACTGATATATAAGCATTCATGGTGGACCATGTTTACCGTAAGTCGCACCTATGTTTATGTATACATGTTTTTTCCTTTTTTCAATAAATACAGATTATATAAAAAATGCAAATCAATTTATAACTTTTTTGAAATGCGTTTTTCTGGATATTTTTGTTTGTTATTCTGTCTCTCACTGTTAAAATAAACCTACCATTAAAGTTATAGACTCATATAGGGTCAAATACTTTTTCTCTCACTGCATTTGCTTGAGGTTCAGCTTTAAATAGAGTGCAAACTCCTAGTATTATAAGGCAGCTACTGTATAGCTGTGTTCAATAAAGCAAATTAAAGAGAAACCCCGGGATTGCATTGACTGGAAAAAAGAAAAAACATCTTTTAAGTTGTGAAACATTCCCTCGGCACCCAGCGTTAGCCTCCAATTAGCAACAATTAATCCAGAGAGATTCATTGACTTCACTTTACACAGACTTCAACGTGGGAGGTGATGTTTTCCCTGCAACATGAAAACATTAAATCACTATTTTCCAAGAGAGGTGCCCAAACATTTAGCTAACATGTTTTTCCTCACGCCTGTTCCTGACTCCTAACAGCTCTCAGACATTAAACAAAGCACTTTAATCCCGAGCAGCCAATGTCAACAGATACTGCAGTGGTGTTGGAAATAAGGTTTAGAAAAAAAAATGAAGAAGGCTCTCTGGATAAAATATTTTACATAAAAGCCCCAAGCAATTCTAAACTTAAATACAATTACTGGTAATTACCTGTAGCACTACCCCCGAAGGAGCCGCTGGTTGTTTTGGGATCGGCGTATTAAGTCACCCGGCAATGTGTCTAGGGGTGATAGCAGTGAGCCAAAACAGTGAGCGAATGTCCTGACAGTGAATAAAGGTCTTTCCAATGCTTTATTTCCAGACCAACACGGCCAACATCAACATTAAGTAGGAAGAACAGGTTGATGAAAGAAAAGAGGAACCTTGCGGTATCAGGCCTGGATATTAGTTGAGCAGCCCTTGCTCAATAGAGTACCAAGTTATAACTCGTCGCCACTCTCAGACAGAGTGGGTAAAGTGCCCCCAGACAGACGTCTCTCACAAGCCTGGCAGCCGAAGCGTCACTTAGGATTTTCTGGAAGGAACAGGTTTCTCTCACAGACCTGGCTCTAGAGCCTCTGCCACAGGCTAATTACTCTAGGTGAGCTAGATGGATGAACAGAGCGAATCCTCCCAGTGGATTTTTAGCATAGGTCACCGGGTGACAGCAAAGCGTACCTGTCAGCATTCCGGTCGCCAGATCCCCGAATCGGACGGCACCCAGCCTGGAATCCTCTCAATAGAACTGCGAACCCAGTAGATTTCTGGAGTCCCCTTTTACCTCCGGATGAGGGTTTGTGTAGTCTGCAATTTTGGCCTGGTGGGCCGCGCTGGCGTGGTCCATGGATGCGCGCACCCTGAAGGTGGATGCCGCACCTGGAACCGGGACCCCGCAAAGATTTTAGAACACATGACCCCTGACACAGATATACCCCTCCCCAGCATGCCTTGCCAGGGAAAAACTCCTCTAATTGGCTGCTGAGAAGAGCTCACTCTGCCAGAACCCCACTGGTGCCAACTGCTGGCCAGGGATGGTAACGCATCCCTGGAGCACAGACTGACCCAGTGGACCTTTCTGGAATGACAGAAGTCACAATTTAAATACAATTGTGAATGGGAGCAAAATAACTCTCCCATTCCCCACTAACTTTAGCGTAGTGCCCATACTGAAAGTAAGAAGGCGCTACATACCTATAATCTTTCTTGATGTTCTATTGACTCTTGTGTGACGATAGTGAGGTCTGACGAACCCCAAACTGTGTGGAAACAATCAGTCGCACCATGCCACCCTAAATTTCCCCAAAATTTGCAAGTGACTAAAAACTCAATCCAAGTTTAAGCAGCCGCTGCTCAACCGCTTCAGCTCCGAAAGATTTTACCCCCTTCATGACCAGGCCATGTTTTACTTTTTAGCACTGGGCTTTTAACTGGTAATTGCGCTTGTCAAGCGGCGTTGCACCCAAAACACAAATAGCGATTTCTTTTAGTGGTATTTGATCACCACTGGGATTTTTTTATTATATATGTTTTATTAAATAAACAAAAAAAGACCTAAAATTTGGAAAAGAAAAACAATATTTTATACTTTCTGCTAAAAAACATATCCAATAATAATAATAATGATAACAAAAAAAATGTATGGGGCTACATGTCTGTGTAAGTGTATATTGATTGTTTTGTGGGAAAGTTATAGCATCTACAAACTATGGTAAATATACAGGAATTTAATATTTTTTTAATATACTAGTAATGGTGGTGACCAGCAACTTACAGTGGGATTGCGGCGAAAAATCTGACACTAACTGACACTGGGTGGGAGATAGACAAACTGACTGACACTGACATCACACCTGTGACACTAATACAGGGGGTTAACATCTTGGGGTAATCAAGTGGTTAAGTCTGTGCCTAGCAAATGTGTGTAGTATGTGCTGCTTTTTACTAAAATTGAATGGATCCAAAACAGAACTCTTCTGTAAAGTAAAGCTGAAGAAGATAGAGAATAGCAGATTCAGGCGTAATGATAGGAAGCAGTCCTGCTCCCAAACGTAACACTTCTTAGCACCACTCCCGCCGGAGTGGGTTTAATGTACCCGGACAGGCCTCTCTCACTGACCTGGCAGCCGGAGTATCACTCGGACAATTGTAGGAATAAGTCTCTGCCACAGACCCTCCTTGGTGAACTTGAACTTGGGAGAAAGTCTCTGCCACAGACCCCTCTCAATGAGCCTCAGAAAGATACCTCTGCCACAGGTCCCCTCTGGGTTGAATTCTTGGAGATATGCCTCCTTAATCGAGTTACGTCTAGATCTCCTTCAACTTGTAGCCCAGGTACCGACCGACAGGTGATCAATCCCTCGGTGTCCGGCTACCTTGATCCCCGGTGGTTTATCCAGGCCCTTTTGGACCGCCAGCCTCTCAATGGCGCTCCTCAGACCGACTCCCCACCAAACAGCAATACAGCTTGGGATCTTCAAAGGTGGGAACCCAGTCACTCACTGGGTCCCTGTCGCTGTTCAGATGCTCCGGGTCAGCATTGCCCCGGAACAAGGAACACCACGTGGCCCCCCCCCCCCCCCGGCCAGGTAGTGATTGAATACAGTCGAACATAGCCGATCTATGGCACCTGCTGATAAAATCAGTGTGGGGGGTTGCGCAAGTGCCCTGTACCCTGGAGGAGGCAAGTATAATGTAGGCAGGAGTTCCTAAAGAGATGAAACCAGTTTAAGTCACAGTTAACAGAAAGCAGATAAGCTAGATGGACTTAAAGAGGTTGTAATCCTCTAAAAGAAATTCCCCCCTCATTAAAGACATGGAAGACAAAGTCATAATGAGCTAGTATGCTAGTATTCTACCGGGCTTGTGGGCTCCGGCACTGTGATTGGCTGGAACCACGATGACATCACTCCTGCGCATGTGTACGGGAGCCGACGTTCACAGCACGGGCTCTGAAGGAACAGAACACATGGGCCATTCCTTCAGAGTGCATGCATCAGTGATGTTCATAGGTGTGCACAGCCTATTGCATTAGGGTGTGCACCCCAAAGCTCAAACACCACTTGCATGTGTGTATATATATTATATATATATATATCAGTAGGGAAATGGGCGGTGTCAGTAGGGCAGAGATTGGTGTCAGTAGTTCATTTTTATTTTTATTTTTTATTTTTACAATTTTATTTTTTTATAATTTTTTACTATTTTTTTTTTAAATAAAAACTTTTTATTTTAATTTTTTTTTACATTTTTTGCTTTGGTGGGCTTTGGGGAAATATCAAGGGTCTAAACAGATCCCTGATGTCTCACTTTTGAGAGAGAGAAAGGAACTGAGGACAGAGATTCCCCAGTCCCTTTTCTCTGCAGCAAAGCAGCAGGAGGGAATCTGCGCAGCACAGGGTGATTAGGGTGTGCCCAGGCACACCCGGCACACCCTGTGCACACGCCTATGGTGATGTTACTGGCTGCATGCACTGGAAATATCTCCTAAACTGTACAGGTTTAGGAGATATTTTCAATACCTATAGGTAAGCTGTATTATAGGCTTACCTATAGGTAAACATTTGCAGAGGAAGTTTACTTCCTCTTTAAGAAGTATCAAAACAGCCAATTTCCCAGGGTCTTTGAAGGTCCTCTAATAAGGCCCTGAAAAAAATGTCCAAGTCTGAAGAATAGTTTACAGAATACACATCTGTCAACTGGTATACTGATCTATTTTGACTGATCTATTTTGATGTAGCACTACCCCCGAAGGAGCTGCTGGTTTGTTTTGGGTGGCATATTACCTCATGGCTCCTCCGCTACCTAGGGGTGTATGGTGTATATAGCAGTAATGGAATGTCCACGACAGGTGTCTTTTTCTGTGCTCTTTATTACCCAGCCGGGTAAAAACAATAAAACTTGTGATGAATAGTAGAGGTGAAGCAGAAGGAGAAATAGCAGATTCAGGCATAATAGTAGGGAAACAGCCCTGCTTCCAACGACACTTAGTCTTCTTTGCCACTCCAGCCGGAGTGGGTATAGCGTACCTGGACAGGCCTCTCTCACTGACCTGGCAGCCAGAGTATCACTCGGAACTTAGAGGAAAAGTCTCTGCCACAGACCCTCCTTAGGATTGAAATAGCGGAGATAACCCTCCACAAGGATCTCCTTCAGGTAGTTTTCAGGTTACCGACTGACAGGTGACCAACGTCCAACCTCTTAGTACCCTGTTACCTTGATCCCTGGGGGATTGTCGAGACCCTATTGGATCGCCAGCCTCTCTTGGCTTTCCTCAGATGGACTCCCTACCAATCAGCTTCCTCTCACTGGGAACACGCTTGGGATCTTCTCAGGATTGGGGACCCAGCCGATTACTGGGGCCCAGCCACAGCTTTAAATGTTTCCCGGACCAACGTGGTCCCGGAACCAGGAACACAGCGTGGCACGCGCACCCCGGCCAGGAAAGGCCATTTCGCTGGGCGCCGTGATGCAGTCACCCTAAAGGTGGTTGCCGCACTCGAAGAAGAAGCCAGACCAATGGCGTCTGTCTCATAAATACCCTCCCTGGGGAAAAGTACCCAAACCTCGACTCCACTGCTGCCACCTGTCGTCCTGGGGTGGGAACAGCACCCCAACAACGACAGAATGAGCCCACAGTCAGCCAAGCTGAGACAGAGACCCAAATTTGAACAAATCAGCTGAGGCAGAGCTAATTAACTCTCTGACCCCCTCTAAATTTAACTTAGCACCGGTACTTAAGTAACCAGGCGCTACACTGAATTCCCAGAGCCATGCCTTATTCACATTCCATAATGCCTATGGTGATGGAGTTACATACCTAAAAAGTTGTTGCACTAATGTATAGAAAGATACCAATCAGTTAGAAACCAAACACACTTATATTACAAGGTCCAGAAGGCTAATAATACATGTTGGAACTCCTAAGAGAAATATACATAAAATCTACATCATATTTGGTAACTAACAAATCATAATTTTATTCTGCTAACTATGTTAGATTTTGGATTTTTAAACCTTATATATGGGAATATAGATGGACCAAGGATAGATAAAGCGTTCTCTAATTGGACAGGGTAAGGGTTACAAGGTGGTGAGGTCATGCTCTCCACCTCATCCAATCAGAGAACGCTTTGCATTTGTTCAGTAACAACTGGCCTCCTGTGTTCGCAATGCATTAGGCTTGCCACTCAGCACGGGGCCCGAAAACAAGTGGAGATCACTGAAGTAACGGTGTCTACTTCAGTATTTTTCAGATTCCATGGGGTTTGGCCAGGTATGCTATTTATATAATTACATTGGTCCAAGATCAACTATGAAAAAATTTGCCACGATTGAAATTAATCTTTAAAATAGGAAAATAACGCAAGTGCTGCAATGTGTTGTAACAATAAATGGCAGCGTGCATGCACAACAGACATAACCCTAATGCCTATTACTAGTGTAAAGGAGCCTTTGCAGTGACTCTTGCTTTTGACCTTTTCTATCCCATCTAACAATACCTGCCACTTGTTATCGCTTGATATTTGGTAGTCAAAGAAGCTCTAACGTTCACTGACCATACTCCTTCAGGCGTCCCAAAAGGACACTTTAGTTACAAGAACTTTTAGCGCAACCTCTTGACACTAGTGTTGCTCATGAATATTCGTATTGCGACTATTCGGCTCGAATATGGCATATTCGAGTATTCGCGAATATCTCGAATTTCGCGGCCAATATTCGCTATTCCGAATATTCGCATTTTTCAATTTTATTTTTAAAACAGATCACATCCTATCGACGTCTAAAAGCATTGCTGGTATGATTAGAGACCCTGGGCCGAGTAGCTAAGCTGTGGCGATCCTTTTATGTTGCAGAATATTCGCAATCGCGAATATTCGATTTCCGAATATTCGCGAATACTTTCTCCGCCCTTCTTTTGCATCAGAGCCAATCAGAGTTGTCAAAATCTCGCAATCAATTTCGCATTCGCATTAGCGAAATTTCGATAAAATATCACCAATATTCGATTTCCGAATATTCGCGAATACTTTCTCCGCCCTTCTTTTGCATCAGAGCCAATCAGAGTTCTCCTACCACAGTTGTCAAAATATTTCACAACATTTTTTTTTTTGATAAAATATTCAGAATATTCGATTTCCGAATATTCGAGAATACTTTCTCCACCCTTCTTTTGCATCAGAGCCAATCAGAGTTCTCCTACCACAGTTATCAAAAATTCGCAATCATTTTCGCATTCGCATTAGCGAAATTTCGCACATTTCTTTTTTTTTATAAAATATCACGAATATTCGATTTTAGCGAATATTTCACGAATATTCTTCTATATATTCGTGATATATCGCGAAATCGAATATGGCGTATTCCGCTCAACACTACTTGACACATTCTTCGTTTGTCGGTTGCGGGTACAGAGGGCAAAAGCCTGCATCTCATAAAACACAGACTCCTCATTATAAAGTATTTCAAACATTTTATGATGCTTTTTATGTTTTATTTATTAGTTTCTTATTCTTGGCAAAATGCTAATCTCTGCTGGGATTCATGCAGTCATTTGAATAACACAGGATGAAATGCATGTTCTCTGCAAAACACAAACCAGATCCATGTGTTTTACTAAAGCCAGACTTACAAATAGGTCATCATCTTTCTTTGAAGCTGTGTTCTTTTGGAAGGTTATGTATCCCGAAAACAACATGTGGTTTTTACATCTCTACAGAAAAAAAAAGTATTTATACATCTTCAAAGATGTTTGATAAAGCCAGGTAAATATAAAGGCTTGTTTAACTCAACTTCCAGTCTGGTCACTATTTTAATAACTGTTTCTGGCTAAAGAGCCAATCCATCACCTTGAGCTGTTATCAGCTGTATAAAGGAAGGGTTGGGGATAATGGTGATATCATTGGCCAAATATGGTCATTGCTATCCCTGCCCCTTTGCTTACGTGTCTGAGGAATTCCCGCCATGTATGGTAAAGTGCCCTGATGGCAGCGGTTGCTAGGGATGTGGCGGAGGCAAGAACTTGCTGTTTCCTTAGGAACCAGCGATAACAGGAAGCTGTCGTATACAGGGTCGTCTTTAAGGCAGGGCAAAAGGGAAAAATGCCCTAACCCCACTGTTGTGGGGCCCAAAAGAGTTTCTTCATACTTGCCAACTATCCCAGTTTAAATTCCTCTGTTGTCAGGTCACCTGAGTCCTGGTGACAGATGCACCTCGTTGGATCCTACGGCTGACTGCTGCGGATGGAGCTTTAGGTGATTCAGGAGAGCAGGTATTCTGGAGCGCCAACACGGATCACACTGGGAGCTAGAGGATGAGCATTGCCACTGATCACATCCTCCCCTCCCCCAGCACTGCCACGAATCCCAGGAGTCCTTGGATCCATAGGAGTTCTCTATCTATTGATGGGTCCCCTCACCTCCCCAGTCCATGGTGTGCAGGCAATGAGGAGATAATGTGCAGCAACCTCTAGCCATCAATCAGTAAGCAGTAATAATGTGCAGTAACCTCTAGCAATCAATCAGTGAGCAGTATTGATGTACAGTAATCTCTAGCAACCAATCAACAAGCAGAAGTTATGTTCTGTAACTTTTAGCAACTAGTCAGTGAGCTGTAATGTGTGCTGTAACCTCTAGCAGCCAGTCAGTGAGCAATAATGATACGCTGTAACCTCTAGCAATCAATCGCAATCGCTGCCTACTCTGATTCAGTAAACTGATTTTATTTATTTATAAAAATGCTTATTAAGAGCGCAGTCATTACCCAAGGGCCTCGATGCGCTTAGCTGAGTTTAGCTGCAATTTATTGTATGTCTCAGAGCAGGTGGAGAGCAAAATTGCATAGAAAGGGGGGCCCAAGAAAATGTTTGCCTAGGGTCCAATCAATATTAACCACTTGGGATCCGCCTGCCGTCAATTGACGGCTACAGTGCGGATCCCAAAAGCCAAACCGCCGTCAATTGACGGCCGCCCCTTTGGGCGTTCCCCGCGCGCGCTCCAGAGCGCGCTGCGGGGAAAATCTGTGTTGGCCGTGTCCCTCGGACACAGCCAATTACAGATCGCCGCGAACGGCCAATCAGAGTGGCCGTTCGCGAGGCGATCTGTGCGGCCAATGAGAGAGGATCTCATATGTAAACATATGAGATCATCTCTCATTGCCGTTTTACACAGAGACAGCGGTGCTGTCTCTGGAGAGGAGACCGATCTGTGTCTCTTGTACATAGAGACATAGATCGGTCACCCCCCCAGTCACCCCCCCTCCACCTACAGTTAGAACACTAAGCAGGGATACATTTAACCCCTTCCTCACCCCCTAGTGTTAACCCCTTCAATGCCAGTCACATTTATACTGTAATTAGTGCATATTTATAGCACTGATCGCCGTATAAATGTGAATGGCGCCAAAAATGTGTCCGATGTGTCCGCCATAACGTCGCAGTCCATTAAAAATCGCAGATCGCCGCCATTTCTAGTAAAAAAAATAATTAAAAAATAATAATTCTGTCCCCTATTTTGTAAGCGCTATAACTTTTGCGCAAACCAGTCGCTTATTGCGATTTTTTTTTTTTTTTGTTTACCAAAAATATGTAGAAGAATACGTATCGGCCTAAACTGAGAAAAAAAAATGTTATTTTTTTTTTAAATTGGGATATTTATTATAGCAAGAAGTAAAAAATATTGTATTTTTTTCAAAATTGTCTCACTTTTTTGTTTATAGCGCAAAAAATAAAAACCGCACAGGCGATTTAAATACCACCAAAAGAAAGCTCTACTTGTGGGGAAAAAAGGACGTCAATTTTGTTTGGGAGCCACGTCGCACGACCGCGCAATTGTTAGTTAAAGCGATGCAGTGCCGAAAGCTGAAATTTCACCTGGGCAGGAGGGGGGTATATGTGCCCAGTAAGCAAGTGGTTAAAGACGGCCCTGGTTGTATACAATTATGGACAAAAATATTGGCACCCTGCATTTCTGTCAGATAATGCACCATTTTGCCCAGAAAATTGTTGCAATTGCAAATGTTTAGGCATTCTCATGTTTATTTATTTTGTTTGTATTGGTATGACAGAAAAAAGT
Source organism: Rana temporaria (assembly GCF_905171775.1). NCBI lineage: Eukaryota > Metazoa > Chordata > Amphibia > Anura > Ranidae > Rana > Rana temporaria. The sequence goes on along the minus strand of NC_053492.1, from coordinate 422,713,099 downwards.
GGAGAAACAAAAAGCCAAATCTCACACATTACAAAATTTCAAAAATGGACTGGACACAATTATTAATTATTGCCATCCTCAATTTAATATTTGGTAGCACAGCCCTTGGAAAAAATAACTGAAATCAACGATTTCCAGTTATCATCAGCAGCTTTCTTACACCTCTCTACTGGAATTTTTGACCACTCTTCTTTCGCCAACTGCTCCAGATCTCAGATTGGAAGGGTTCCTTTTCCCAACTGCTGTTTTAAAATCTCTCCACAGGTGCTCTATGGGATTTAGATCTGGGGTCATTGCTGGCCAGTTCAGTACTCTCCAGCACTTTGTCGTAAACCATTTCTGGGTGCTTTTTGACATGTGCTTTGGGTCATTGTCCTGCTCTAAGACCCATGACCTCTGACAAAGACCAAACTTTCTGACACTGGGCCCTACCCAGAATTCTTTGGTAGTCTTCAGATTTCATAATGCCATGCGCACAGTCATCCAGTGCCTGAAGAAGCAAAGCAACCCCAAAACATCAGGTGAACCTTCACCATGTTTGACTGTAGGGACTGTATTGTTTCGTTTAAAGGCCACATTTATTTTTCTGAAAACAGTAGAATGATGGGCTTTACTAAAAAGCTGTAATTTTCTTTCGTCTGTCCATAGTACATTCTCCCAAAAGGATTTTGGCTTCTTCATGCAAGGTTTGGCAAACTCCAATCTGGCTTTTTTATGTTTGTGTGTCATCAGTGGGGTCCTCCTGGGTCTCCTACCATAGTGTCCCTTTTCATTTAGATGGCGACATATAGTACGAGTTGACACAGTTGTACCCCGTGCCTGAAGATCAGCATGAGTTTGTCTGGAAGTTGATCAAGGTTCTTTATCCACCATTCCAACAATCTTTTGTTGCAATCTTTGATCAATTTTTCCCTTTCGTCCACGTCCAGGGAGATTAGCTACAGTGCCATGGGCTGTAAACTTCTTGACAATGTTGCGCACAGTGGACACAGGAACATTAAGATCTCTGGAGATGGATTGTAACCTTGAGATTGTCCATGCTTTTCCACAATTTTTGCTGCCCTTTCTCTTCTCCATGCTCCGTGTGGCACACAAAGACACATAACAGAATGGTTGAGTCAAATTTTCACCATTTTACCTGGTTGCCAGTGTGACTTCTATATCGTCATCACCTGTTATCCGACACAGATGAGTTTAATCACCTGTATCAGATAACTTTCTTACAATTTTAAGAAGGTGCTTATAATTTTGTCCAGTCCTTTTTGGAGTTTTGCGTGGAATGTGTCAGATTTGGCTTTTTGTTTCTCCACTTTTTTGTGTCCTACCAATTTTGGCCATGACTGTATAAAAGTGGTAAAAATACTACTTTTATATATATGATGCTTAGCTCCCACCGAACAGGGGACTGGATGGGCTGACCCGTCAGCTTATTTCTAGCCTACCAAGTGTACATGCCCAGACCTTTATCAAAAGCATCAATAGCACTAATAGGCTTCAGGGCCAGACTGAGGGGTAGGCAGAAGAGGCAACTGTCTTGGATGCTTCAGCAGGAATGGGGTGCAAAAAGTACAGGATCTCCCATCTATGCTACTGAAGTAGTTTACAGCTTTTTGGGTGGGGGACACACTTATGCCCCTTACACATGATCGCATTTTCCGATGGCCTAAAATCCAATGGAATTTTTCGCCGGAATTCCATTCAAGCTGTCTTGCATACACACTGTCAGACCAAATTTAGACCGTCCAAAACGCGGTTATCTGCCTCACTTCTTTTTTGATTGATTTCCCCCCTTCCTTCCAATCCCCTCTTCCCTTCCTTCCCCTTTTCCTACCCCTACACCAATCCCCTGTCCCCTCCCCCCTCCCTCTTAACATCTCTTCTTCCTTCCCCTTTCCCATCCCCCTTCCCTCCCCCTCTTCCCCCCCTCCTTGGTACCCATTCCTTCTACCCCCTCCCTCTCCCCCCCTTCTCTATCCTCCTTCTTCCCTCTTTGTTCCTCCTTCTCACTCACATCCCCACATTTATGTTTTAATTCTTCCATCACCCACATGCAGTGATTACGCGTGTTCACACATCCCCCATTTGCTCCAGGTTTGGCTCTGTGGATGTTAATCCATACATTTTTATATCTTATACAATAGACAAGTAGGTCCTTCCATACACGTGTCCCCCCTGGCTACCGTACGGGACCCTGTTTGGTTGCGCCCGCTGTTCTACCGTGGCGGGACTTTTTTAGGTGAGCAGCTCAGCCCGATGTTTCCCCCATTTATATATTATATATTGTTGTTGTTTTTTTAATCCAATTATTGATTTATTATTTAATCATTTTTAGATTTGCTCCTGATGAAGCGGTACACACCGCAAAACTAGTTGAGACTGTCATAACCTTCAACCCATCGTGCTGTTTCCCCCCCCCTGGGGACCTCTATTGTGGTGTTGTAGATGGTTATCATCATTTTAATTTTGTTTTTTCTTTTGTCTGTGCTTTAATAAAATGTATTTTTTGTTTTAAATATTTACTTTCACTTCTTACCTTTGTATCAATACCGTAATAGTCCTATTCCCCCCCCCCCCCTCCCCTTGGTTCTCTGGTTCAGGGACCTTAGATCCAATCTTTCTATATTCTAATCTCAAGGATGATGGTACCTTTTACTATAGTATTTACATATCTTACCCAAGAGGCTTTCATTCAAAACGCGGTGACATAAAACTCTATGACGAGTAGTGTTGAGTGGAATACGCCATATTCGATTTCGCGATATATCACGAATATATAGACGAATATTCGTGAAATATTCGCTAAAATCGAATATTCGTGATATTTTATCAAAAACATTTTTTTTGTGAAATTTCGCTAATGCGAATGCGAAATTGATTGCGAAATTTTGAAACATTCAATTTGACCTGCCCTTTGGAAAAAGTGTGGTTTTATGTAATGGACCCTGCAACTAACAACAAGGTATTAATAAAATAAATACATTATTATATAGATTTGAGGGTTTACTTTGACCAATTTGTATATTGATTAGTTTAATAAATATTGAATAACCATAGATTTGGAAAATACAGATCTCTCCTCTAGACTGACCTGTATTGAGTTAGGTAAAGATCAACCGCACACTGGGGCCCCTGATTCTGTTGAGTTAAAAAAAAGCCAAGTAAACCGTTTACGTTGACATCTCTTAAATGTCTTTATGTTAAACAGTTATTATTCTCATTAAAGAGGTGAAATGCAAATGATGATGACACGGGACAAAAGATGGAAAATTCTTTGAATATGTGATACATTGGAAAAACGCACAGAAACACTCCACTCTCTCCTATGACAACTGTGGTAGGAGAACTCTGATTGGCTCTGATGCAAAAGAAGGGCGGAGAAAGTATTCGCGAATATTCGCAATACGAATATTCGCGATTGCGAATATTCATCAACATAAAAGGATCGCCTCAGCTTAGCTACTCGGCCCAGGGTCTCTAATCATACCAGCAATGCTATTAGACGTCGATGGAGATCACTAGGATGTGATCTGTTTTAAAAATAAATTTGAAAAAATACGACTATTCGGAATAGCGAATTTTGGCCGCGAAATTCGAGTTATTCGCGAATATTCGAATATGCCATATTCGTAACGAATATTCGCAATGCGAATATTCGTGAGCAACACTAATGACGAGCACCGAAAAATTAAGTTCAATGCATCTGAGCATGCGTTGACTTCATTCTGAGCATGCGTGGGTTTTTTTCTCTGTCGGAGGACGATAACAATTTCCTATCTTTTTTTTTCCATCGGAAAAAAATAAAACATGTTTTATTTCTAAACACCGACGGAAAAAAGTCTGATGGGGCCCACACACGATCGGAATTTCCGATGAAAAAAGTCCATCTGACTTTTTTCATCGGAAATTCCGATCGTGTTTACGCGGCATTAGACCTTTTTGCCTTGGGTGTGAAAGAACATTGGGCCAGATTCACAAAAGAGATACGACGGCGTATCTCCTGATACTCCGTCGTATCTCTGTTTCTATCTATGCGACTGATTCATAGAATCAGTTACGCATAGATATCCCTAAGATCCGACAGGTGTTATACACTGTCGGATCTTAGGATGCAGTACCGCGGCCGCCGCTGGGGGGAGTTCGCGTCGTTTGCGTAAGCCGTCCGGGAATACGGAATTACGCTACGCGCGTCGCCGTTCGAAAAAAAATGACGTCACTTCGCGCAAAGCACGGCGGGAGTTAGGAAATGGTGCATGCGCAGTAGGTCCGGCGCGGGCGCGCGCCTAATTTAGATGTTACCCGCCCATTCGATTTGGCCCGTCTTGCGCCGGACGCATTTACGATACACCGCCGCAAGTTTCCAGGTAAGTGCTTTGTGGATCGGGCACTAAACTTGAAAACTTGCGGCGGTGTAACGTAAATGGCTTACGTTACACCAGCGCAAATGTACGTGAATCTGGCCCATTATCCCCGCCACTGTATGGTTTACAAAAGACGGTACCTTTTATATGGACAATGAGAAGACATGAATGAAATACAAACAAGGACAAAGAAGCAACAGCTTGGTTGGACTAGGAAAGAAATCTCCATTAATACAAAACAAGTGTGGGCTCACTTCCAATCCTCCCAGGCAATTTTTAAATTATTGTGCCATCACGAATTTTAACATTTTAACATTTGAAGTCCATTAGTGATAGATATTTGAAAGCGTTCCAGCACTGTTTTCTAGTTAATGCTCCTTTTTTGCTTAAGAAATGAGCCATGCAATCACAGAGATCCGGCCAAATCAATCCCAACAAAACACAGTGGAATTATTTATCAGAAAGTGTATTTCGTAAGAACTGTCCATATTGCCACAGAACTAGCAATCGCATCCAGATTAGCATTGGAGATGAAAAGTAGAACTTGAAGTCAAACTCCAGGGGATTTTTTTTTTTAAATAGATGAGTATAAAGATAAAAACAATAATTGCCATTCTCCCCTCTCAGGCCGGGTACACACGAACAAACATGTACGGTGAAAGCGGTCCGTCGGACCGTTTTCACCGTACATGTCTGCCAGAGGGCTTCTGTACGATGGTTGTACACACCATCGTACAGAAGTCCGCGCGTAAACAATACGCGGGGCGTGTCCGCGGTGTCGCCGCGTCGATGACGCGGTGTCGCCGCGACAATGACGCAGCGACGTGGGCGGCCCGCCTTTAAAATGCTTCCACGCATGCGTCGAAGTCATTCGACGCATGCGAGGGACGGCGGGCGCCTGGACATGTACGGTAGGTCTGTACTGACGACCGTACATGTCCGAGCGGGCAGGATTCCAGCGGACGGTTTTAAAACACGTCCAGGAATATTTGCCCGCTGGGAAAAGGCCCGGCGGGCAAATGTTTGCTGGAATTCGGCCCGCTCGCGCCCACACACGACCGAACATGTATGCTGAAACTGGCCCGCGGACCAGTTTCAGCATACATGTTTGGTCGTGTGTACGGAGCCTTAGGCCCCATACTCACGAGCAAACATGTCTGCTGAAACTGGCCCGCAGGCCAGTTTCAGCAGACATGTTTGGTCGTGTGTGGGCGCGAGCGGGCCGAATTCCAGCAAACATTTGCCCGCCGGGCCTTTTCCCAGCAGACAAATATTCCTGGACTTGTTTTAAAACAGTCCGCTGGAATTCAGCCCGCTCGGACATGTACGGTCGTCAGTACAGACCTACCGTACATGTCCAGGCGCCCGCCGTCCCTCGCATGCGTCGAATGACTTCGACGCATGCGTGGAAGCATTTTAAAGGCGGGCCGCGCACGTCGCCGCGTCATTGTCGCGGCGACACCGCGTCATCGACGCGGCGACACCGCGGACACGCCCCGCGTATTGTTTACGCGCGGACTTCTGTACGATGGTGTGTACAACCATCGTACAGAAGCCCTCTGGCAGACATGTATGGTGAAAACGGTCCGACGGACCGCTTTCACCATACATGTTTGTCCGTGTGTACCCGGCCTAAAAGTAATACTATAGTTTTTTTTTTTTTTTTTTAAATAACAAACATGTCATACTTACCTCCACTGTGTAGTTCGTTTTGCACAGAGTGGCCTCAAACATCCTTTTCTGGGGTCCCACGGCGGCTCTCTCTGCTCCTCCCCGCATCAGATGACCCCCTCTGGAAAGCTCTCTCCAAAGGGGGTTACCTTGCAGGCACGCTCCCGTGTTCAGCATTCGCCATCTCTAGTCGCTGAATGCAGGACTCAGCGCCGCCCCCCCAGCACCCGCTTCATTGGATTTGATTGACAGCAGTGGGAGCCAATGGCTGTGCTGCTATCAATCTATCCAATGAAGAACCAAGAACCCGTGGAGCAATGGTGGGATTGTGCCCACGGAAATTAGGGGGCTCGGGTAAGTAAAATAGGGGGGTTGGGGGGCCGGACACATAGACCCGGATTCACGTAGCACTTACGCCAACGTATCTACAGATACGCCGAGTAAGTGTAAATGTGCGCTGTCGTATCTATGCGCCGTGCCCATAGAACTAGATACGCCTGAAAATAGGCTTCCTCCGACCAATGTAACTTTCCTACGCCGGCTTATCTTGGGTGCATATTTACGCTGGCTGCCTCATTGCAAATATGCAAATGAGGGAGATACGCCGATTCACAAACGTACTTGCTCCCGGCGCAGAAATATACGCCGTTTACGTAAGACGTACGTCCGCCGTAAAGTTATTCCACCTAAAGGAGGCGCATCCCATGCAAAGGTATGGACGATGGAACAGCCGTCGTATTTTACGTTGTTTACGTAGGACTACGTGAATAGGGCTAGGCGTAGGTTACGTTCAGTGATTCGACGTATCTTAGGCCCATTATTTGCATGGGGTCACGGTTCATTTAAATGGATCACGCCCACCGTCCACCTACTTTGAATAAGGCGGGCTTATGCCGAATAATTTACGTTACGCTGGCGCAACGTAGGGAGCGAGTGCTTTGTGAATACTCTGCTTGCCTCTCTGTGTTACGTCGGCGTAGCGCATATGAGATGCGCTACGCCGGCAGAAAGATGCGCCGATCTACCTGAATCCAGCCCATAGGGTGCATTAAGGTGAAAAAACACAAATTATGGTATAACTCTTTTTGCGCATGGTGAGATCCAGTCCTGACATACAGTTGTGTTCAAAATTATTCAACCCCCCAATGCTGTAAAGGGTTTTAGGGAATTTAGTGTACATTTGTAATTGTATTCAGAATGAAATCCTACAAGGACTTCTTAAAGAACCATATGCAACTAAAATGACATCAATTGGTTTTGTAATACAGTAGTAAATGTTTATTTTGTGAATTCTTCATTTACACAATTATTCAACCCCTTAAAGACTACCACTCTGAAGAACAGAGGTTCATTGAAGTGTTTTCAATCAGGTATTGAAAACACCTGTGGATGTCAGGGAGCAGCAATAAAGCCTAATAAGCACCAATCAGGCAGCTTTAAAATGACTGTGATACTCAGCTCCTTCTAGACATTTACTGGTGTGGTTACAAACACGGTGAAGTCAAGAGAATGGTCCGGGAAGACAAGAGAAGAGGTGATTACTCTTCACAGGAAGGGCAATGGCTATAAGAAGATTGCAAAGATGTTAAACACACCAAGAGACACCATAGGAAGCATCATTCGCAAATTCAAGTCAAAGGGCACTGTTGAAACGCTACCTGGTCGTTGGCAGAAAGAAGATGCTGACTTTGACTGCTGAGCGCTACCTGAAGCGTAGAGTGGAGAAAAGTCCCCTTGTGACTGCTGAGGAACTGAGAAAAGATTTGTCAGATATGGGTACTGAAGTTTCTGCTCAGACAATATGGCGCACACTGCGTAATGAAGGCCTCCATGCCAGAACTCCCAGGCGCACCCCCTTGCTGTCTCCAAAGAATAAGAAGAGTCGACTGCAGTATGCAAAAATCATGTGGACAAACCACAGAAGCTTTGGGATTGTGTTCTGTGGACTGATGAAACAAAATTAGAAGTGTTTGGGCCCATGGATCAACGCTATGTTTGGAGGAGGAAGAACAAGGCCTATGATGAAAAGAACACCTTGCCTACTGTGAAGCATGGCGGGGGGTCAATCATGCTTTGGGGCTGTTTTGCTTCTGCAGGTACAGGGAAGCTTCAGCGTGTGCAAGGTACCATGAATTCTCTTCAGTACCAGGAGATAGTGGATAACAATGTGATGCAGTCCGTCACAAACCTGAGGCTTGGGAGACGTTGGACCTTTCAACAGGACAATGATCCCAAGCATACCTCCAAGTCCACTAGAGCATGGTTGCAGATTAAAGGCTGGAACATTTTGGAGTGGCCATCGCAGTCATCAGACTTAAATACGATTGAGAACCTCTGGTGGGAATTAAAGAAAGCAGTTGCAGTGCGCAAGCCTAAGAATGTGACTGAACTGAACATGACGAATGGGCGAAGATACCCGTAGATCGCTGCAAGACACTTGTGTCAAGCTATGCTTCAAGTTTAAAAGCTGTTATAACTGTAAAAGGATGTTGTACTAAGTACTAAGATTGAATGTTAATTGGGGGTTGAATAAAACTGATAATGATGTGAGCACAGAAAAGACATTTGTGGTTATTTCATTATAAATGTTATGTTATATTTGTCTGACCTACACGTGCCTCTTTGATTTAATTGTAAGCAGGATGACAGGATGATCAAAATCAATGTCAAACTGGGCAAAACAATCAATTTCAGTGGGGGTTGAATAATTTTGAATACAACTGTAAGTGGCAAAGCCTTGGCCTGCATCACCCCCAGGAAGGTTGCAGCTTAATATTCTTAAAACCTTATTTCTGCTTATAGTTTGTATCTGTATATGTACATAGGGACAGCCATGTTTGCTGATTATGAAGATAGACTGGACTTTCTGCTTTGCGTTGTTGTGCAGTTTTTATATACTGTTCTTCTCAGGCCCCGTACACACGACCAAACATGTATGCTGAAACTGGTCTGCGGGCCAGTTTCAGCATACATGTTTGGTCGTGTGTAGGCGCGAGTGGGCCGAATTCCAGCAAACATTTGCCCGCCGGGCCTTTTCCCAGCGGGCAAATATTCCTGGACGTGTTTTAAAACCGTCCGCTGGAATCCTGCCCGCTCGGACATGTACGGTCGTCAGTACAGACCTACCGTACATGTCCAGGCGCCCGCCGTCCCTCGCATGCGTCGAATGACTTCGACGCATGCGTGGAAGCCTTTAAATGGCAGGCCCGCCCACGTCTCCGCGTCATCGCCGCGTCATCGTCGCGGCGACGACGCGGACACGCCCCGCATATTGTTTACGCGCGGACTTCTGTACGATGGTTAGTACAACCATCGTACAGAAGCCCTCTGGCAGGCATGTACGGTGAAAACGGTCCGACGGACCGCTTTCATCGTACATGTTTGCTCGTGTGTACCGGGCCTCACAGTAAAAGCATATGAATCACTATGGGTAGATAAAGATGGAGCAAAGTAAAAGTATTCTGCTTTGAGGGAGTGTTTTATCTGATTTGAACTTCGGACTGAGCCGGCCAATAAGGGACCAGTCACTGCACTTGTGTTTGTAAATTTCAACTTGAGCTGTTGGGGTCTGTAAACAACAGTATCTACAGTAGAGAAGCAGCTAAGAGCCTGAAAACTTAAAATCTTTAGCTCCACCTGTTGTTTTAAAACGATAATGCAAATATTAAAGTGGATGTAAACCTGATTCATGAAATTTGACCTGGGACCATCTATAGTGTTTACTTCTCTCTCTCCAAAGCCCTGAGTCACGTGTCTTTCTACTGTTTCGTTCCTATGTTATCAGCATGATAACTTCAGACAAGTTCTTCGAGACGGGAGATAAAAACAGCCTGCAATTTGTGTCGGGGTGGGTTTTAGAAATAGATTAGCAGAGAGCTTGTCTTGTCACAGCACAACTCCCCTATGTTGAGTGGGTGTGTGTTCCTTTCCTCCAATCAGCTGTCACACAGTGTAAGCCAAGAATACACTTCTACAACTGAATGAGGAAGTGAAAATTCTAACCCGATGTAAGAATTCTAAAGGATATAGAAAGGGAAAGACAGCAGATATACATGTAAAACTTATGTTGGGGGGTTTGTTTCATCTCTCTGTGTCATCTGAGACTGTTCACTTCACTGGGTTTATGTGAGGGTTTACATCCACTTTAAATATTTAATATTTAAGTATTTAAAAAAAAAAACATTTCATGAATAAACAAATTATGTACATAACTGTGATACATTCTTTAAAATATATTTCTACATACATGTCATGTAAGTACCTGAGTCTGTCTTGATATCAGCCTCCCCTGTGTAGCTACACTAAAATTAGGAGAGGGAGTGGCAGCATTAGGAGCCAGTCAGGCTCTGCCGCATATACCTGTGCTGACAGGAGGAGAGAGCAAAGTGTTGACTGGGAAAGTTGATTAATTTTCAGTACGTGGCTTCTTAATGCCTAATCAGAAGGCTGCATGTAAGAAAGTGATCATTAAAGTCTTTGTTTCTCCAACATTTCATAATCCTGATATGTGTCTCCTGTACCATTTAGGCTTCATGTACACAGGACAATTCAAAATCTCTCTCTCTCCCTCCAATCCCTTTGTTTTCCTATTAAAACATGACTACACTAAGCATAAAAGCACAGTGTGGTCAGTTCCCTAGCTATGCTGGAAACCCAGCCTGCTCTCCTCCAATAATCAGACTTGTCCTGACATGCCTCCCCCTGCACAGCCATTCACTGGGAAGATCAGTGTGCTTTTGCTTCTCCTCCCTTCATGTCTTATGTAGCTGAGAACAGAGGGAATGTGATTACTTAAAAAAAAAAGGGAAAAAAATTACATTCTATTTCCCGCTTCCCCCCCCTCCCTTTTTATGGTGTGTTTTCCTCCCATGCCCCCCCTCCCCCCATGACTCGGCTCCAGTGAGCGAGAATAGAAGAGTTTAGAGAGACCAGAGAAGACTACTTATTTTTTAACCACTTAAGGACCGCCTCCTGCACATATACGTCGGCAGAATGGCACGGCTGGGCACATGTACGTACAGGTACGTCCTGTACTAGTACCCAGCCGTGGGTCGCAGACGCGTGCCCGCGGCGCGCACGCGCAACCTGGTCCTAAGCTCCATGACCGGGATCGCGGGACCAGCGGACCCGATCGCCGCTGGAGTCCCGCAATCGGTCCCCGGAGCTGAAGAACGGGGAAAGCCGTGTGTAAACACGGCTTCCCCGTTCTTCACTGTGGCGGCTGCATCGATTGTGTGATCCCTTTAAAAATTGTCCGAAGTGTCCGCCATAATGTCGCAGTCACGAAAAAAATCGCTGATCACCGCCATTATTAGTAAAAAAAAAAAAAAAATTATAAAAATGCAATAAAACTATCCCCTATTTTGTAAACGCTATAAATTTTGCGCAAACCAACCGATAAATGCTTATTGCGATTTTTTTTACCAAAAGTAGGTAGAAGAATACGTATCAGCCTAAACTGAGGAAAACATTTTTTTTTTATATATTTTTGGGGGATATTTATTATAGCAAAAAAAAAAATATTGAATTTTTTTCAAAATTGTCGCTCTATTTTTGTTTATAGCGCAAAAACTCAAAACCGCAGAGGTGATCAAATACCTCCAAAAGAAAGCTCTGTTTGTGGGGAAAAAAGGACGCCAATTTTGTTTGGGAGCCACGTCGCACGACCACGCAATTGTCAGTTAAAGCGATGCAGTGCCGAATCGCAAAAAGGGGCAAGGTCCCTTAGCTGCACTTTGGTCCGGGTCTTAAGTGGTTAATAAATACGCAGTGGTCGTATCGAGCTATCTTGGTATTGCACTTAAGAACACGGGAAAATTGTTAATTTGAATTTGTCGATAATTGCCATACTCTTACTGTGGGATCTTCATGGAAGGAGACTTTTCTGATATATCTTTCGCTTTTTACATTTGTACTGTCTTCAAAAAACATTCAATAAAATGTTTATGCAAGGAAAAAAAGGGAAAAAAATATATTTACAGTGGAACCTTGGATTACGAGCATAATCCGTTCCAGAGGAATGCTCATAATCCAAAGCACTCACATAAAGCGAGTTTCCCCATAGAAGTCAATAGAAACAAAAATAATTTGTTCCGCATTGACTTCAATGGCATGCAATACCGCTTGTGGCCAGGGGTGGGGGGCGCCAGAGAGCCTCGGAATGATCGGAAAGGCCAGAGGACAGCTCGGCTGAACTCGGAAAACCCTCGGAAAGGCTTGGGAACGGAGTATTTCTGAGCATTTCCAAACGACTCCCATCGGCTCCGGCGCCCCCGCCTCAGACTAACCGCGATACTGCACACTGCTGTCGCTTGAATCCTGCTCGTTTTGTGAGACAACACTCGCAAACTGAGTCAGGATTTTTTTAAATACAGTGCTCCTATTGCGAAACTCTCGTTAACCGCGTTAACTCGCAATCCAAGGTTTCATTGTATAATATTTTTTATATCTATACACAAATGTTTTGCCTTCCATTTCTATTTTAAACTGAATGGGTTGTTTTACAAGGTGATCATTTACAAACACTTTTAAAGCAGGGTACTGTGGTGATGCCTTCTTAGAGGATGGCTTCCTGCACTCACAGTATGGATTCAATCTTCTGGGTTGAATGACACAGGGCATTACTCAACCTGTAGAACTAAGGGCATCTAGAGGTGGAATTGAAGTAGTGCAGGAGGCAGTGCTGACGAGGAGGTGAGCTATCATTTTTTGTGTTACAACACTTTGGGCATCTTAAAAGAAAAGAGTTGGGCTTTGAGGGAAAACTCAATGAAAATGACTTTGTTTAGCAGATCACTAATTTTCTTTTCTTGTTGCTCCCTCACGTTTATATGAAATTGTCTGGCGTCTGAACCTTGGTTTGTTACACGTGTGCACGAAAGCCACCAAAACCGCTGCAAGTCATTTCTTTGCTATGGCAATCACTTGATTAATGGAATCCATAACAAATGCAGCACATGAACGAGATACAGATGATTCTAATAAAAAATAATATTATTAACTTAAAATGTTGCAGGGCTGTACGGAGGAGAGAGGAGTGGTGGGGCTGGTGAAGTACAAGGCATTCGAGGACAGGCACCAGTCCTGTGTTTTATTCCCTGCGAATTTGGTAGAATCGAGCCCAATGGTTATACCTTAGACTTATGGGGCCAGATCCACAGAAGAATTACGCCGGCGTATCTATTGATACGCCGCGTAATTTCAAAGTTCCCGCGTCGTATCTTTGTTTTGTATCTACAAAACAAGATCCGACTGCATCTGGGCTCGATCCGACTGGCGTTTGTCTTAGTACGTCGTCGGATCGTAGGTGCATTTTTCCAGCGGCCACTAGGTGGCGTTTCCGTCGAATTCCGCGGCGAGTATGCAAATTAGCTAGATACGGCGATCCACGAACGTACGTCCGGCCGGCGCATTTTTTTTTTACGTTGTTTGCGTTCGGCTTTTTCCGGCGTATAGTTACCCCTGCTATATGAGGCGTACTCAATGTTAAGTATGGCCGTCGTTCCAACGTCAAATTTTGTATTTTTTACGTCGTTTGCGTAAGTCGTTCGCGAATACGGCTTTGCGTAGAATGACGTCACCGTCGTAAGCATTGGCTTGTTCCGGGTTAATTTCGAGCATGCGCACTGGGATACCCCAACGGACGGCGCAGTTAAAAAAAACATTATTTACGTCGGGTCACGCCCCCATCACATTGATTTGAATTGCGCGCCCTTACCCCGCCAAAGTTACACTACGCCGCCGTAACTTACGGCGCAAATTCTTTGAGGATAAGGAAATTACGCTGTAAGTTACGGCGGCGTAGTGTATCAGAGATACGCTACGCCGGCCGCAACAATGCGCCGATGTACGTGGATCTGCCCCATGGAGTTTTCAGAGAAAATTTAAGTTTTGTCTGATAGGAGACTGAAAAATCGAATGTCTGCTGATAAATAGGGCCCATTGCAGTGCAGCAAACCTGCGTTGTGTTAAGACAACTCATTGATTTGAATAGCTGCTTTATGCACCACAAAGGACCTAGAATCATACCTACACATTTTTTGTATTGCAACATGTGGTAGCGCATTACCATGCGTTGCATTACAACACAGTTGGGTTGTGAAGGTGTGTTGGGGTGCCATTTGTTACCGTGCAATGATGTAATGGAAATTAAAGTAACATTTGTAATAATTTGGAAATAAAAGTGACAGACAATCTTTCTTCGGCTTCAGCACACATTAAAGAGGAAGTAAACCCTCTAAAGCCTTTCTTTAAAACCAAACCCCTGCAAGAGAAAGGCATAGCATACTAGCTCATTATGAATTACTTACCTGAGATCGAAGCCCCAGAAGCAAATCTTGTTCCTCACCTCCACCGCCGCCATTGATACCCGAGTTACTTCCGGGTATCGCGGCTCCGGCGCTGTGATTGGGAGCCGTCACTAACGGCACGTTGTCTACGGCGTGCCTGCGCCGATGTCTAAGGCATGCATGCGCCGTAGACATCGGTGCAGTCTTTTCTGCAAATATCTCCTAAACCATGTAGGTTTAGGAGATATTTGTTGCACCTACAGATAAGCCTTAATCTAGGCTTACCTGTAGGTTAAAGTGGTCTGTATAGGTTTACAACCACTTTATCGGCTAGTTTACACTTGCTTCAAAACAAGGCTAATCAAAGCCCTGTCACTAAATAAAATGGTCAGCTTACAGTCCTGTTTATACCTTGCTTTTGCTTTGCTTAGGTTTCGCTTCAAAAATTATACCCCCATGTCACTTTAGTGGTGCTTCAAAAGCGATTTCAAAGCCTCCATAGAATTCTATGGCAAAGCTCACTTGAAGCCCCACTGAAGCCTCATCGAAGCCCCACGAAGCCTCACCGAAGCCCCACCAGAGGTTCTTCAGAGCTTCATCAAAGCTCCATCAAAGCCCCAACAAAGCCTCATTGAAGCCTCATCGAAGCACCAAGCAAAAGCAGGTGTAAACAGGACTGTAAGCTAACCATTTTATTTTGTGGCAGGAGCTTTGACTGGCGTTCAGAGAGCTTTAAGTGTAAACTAGACCTAAGAGTGGGCACACAAACCCCTTGACGCTGTAATGCAAATATGCGGCCTTTGGCTTCAAGGGGTTGTAACGGGGTGAAGCCTGCAGCTGTACACATCACCCCGGTACTGTTTTTTAGAGTCGATGGTCGGCTTTCTTGTAATAACAACCGATGTGGCTAAGCTACCGCTCGGCTGTTGTGAGGGGATGTTCCCCCTCTCCCGCCACCTTCTGCTGCTCTGGGGGGCTCTCCCTTCCCCCTGGGAGGCCTCAGCCAGGGCCATTTGAAGGAATTTGGGGGCCCCAAGCATAGAAAAAAAAATGTCACATTTTCAAGTTGAGAAGCGGGGCTTACTGAATTTTTTTAAGTTAAGGCCTGGGGGGGGGGGGGGAATTGCTGCCGAAAACATGACTTAATTTGTTAGGATATCTTACAATCTTCTCTAGCCTGCATACACGTGTATGGGCAGCACTCCTCTCCCCACCATCCAGAATACCGCTATACCCCCGCTCAAGACAGTCTACCTTTATCCTCGGCAGAGCCTAACAAGATGCCAGCCATTGCCGCACCGCTGCTTACTCCTGCGGTCTGGTCGACCGCGCGGAACAGGAGATTCAGTTTGCTGTTCCCGGGCCGGACTGAAAGGAAGTGAACACTCAGTGTGTGCACTTCCTGTCAGTCCGGCCAGGAACAGGAAACTGAATCTCCTGTTCCGCGCGGCCGACCGGACTGCAGGAGGAAGCAGCGGTGCGGCAAGGACCCGCCCTGCTGGGGCCCCTGGCCAGCTTGGGGTCCCTGGCCAGCTCGGGGCCCTAAGCAGTTGTTTGGTTTGCCTGTCGGGTTCCGACGGGCCTGGCCTCAGCCACCAGCCGGAACGTCCGGGAGACCTGAACAATGCCAGTGTTCTGTCATAAGAGCCAACTCGTCAAAATTGCCATTTACGTTACTTCTTTAAAGCATTTTATTAATTTGCAACTAATAATACTTTTTATACTTTTTATTTACAGTGAAACTACTAACACTGATCAAAATAGAAAGATTTTTTTTTCATTTCTTTAAACCTTATCTATAGATTCTGTGGAGAATAATTTTATTTGTGCAAACAATATTGCCAAAGGAAAGCCTGCCTTTGTTATCTAAAGTAATGCAAAGTTATCACTGAAAAAACAGGCCCATAGCTGAAATGTAAAAGTTGCTTTGGTCCATGAGGTGTGTACAATTACTAGAGCTAAAGTGCTTAAAGTGATTGTAAAGGTTAGTTTTTGAAAAAAATAAACATGTTATACCTACCTGCTCTGTGCAAAGGTTTTGCACAGAGCAGCCCCGATCCTCTTCTTCTGGGGTGCCCAGGCTGTGATCCTGGCTCCTGCTCTTCATTAGGTGCCCTCACAAACAGCCGCTTTCCATGGGGGCACACGTGCGGGCACGCTCACGAGTCCTGCTGCTGCGTCCATTGATACAGACAGCAGGACTCGGCCTTGCCCCCCCGCGCCACTGGATTTGATTGACAGCAGAGGGAGCCAATGGCTCCCGCTGCTATGAATCTATCCAATGAGGACAGAGACAGCAGCTGCAGTCACTGGGCTCGTGCACATCGCTGGAGGGGATGGGCTCATGTAAGAAAGAAGGGGGCTCTGGGGGCTGCTGCAGCACAGAAGGTTTTTCACCTTAATGCACATTAAGGTAAAAAACCTGGAGACTACACCCACTTTAAATTCTGTCCAATTTAAAAAAAATATATATATATATATATATATATATATATATATATATATATATATATATATATATTAGTGACACTGTTAAGTTTTTCCTGCTATCCAGAGCTCCATCATAGAGATTTTCCCTCACTTACTCATTCCAGCTAATCCTTAAAGGAGTTGTAAAGGAAAAAAAAAATTGCCTAAAATTAATGTCTGCAAGGTAGACAGACAGAATAGTGTAATGATTCTGTTAAAAAAACTAGTAAATACCTATTAAATTCCTTCATCTATATCACCTCCGGCATTCTAGTTTCTGTTCTCTCATTCACTTCCTGGTTTGCTTTGCTCGTTCATGTAAGAACTACATTTCCCAGTATGCATTGCGGCACGCCCAAGAATTCACACCTCCTTGAAGTCTCTAACACGTAGAGAGCGTCCTGCCGCACAGATGTAGTTCCCAGGAGGGGGTGAGCACGTCACTGACCTCCGCAGTAAAGCCTCCCTTCACTGTGGTCAGTAAAATCAGACAAGCAGGAAGTGAACAGAACAGAGAAGAAATAGAGCAACTTCTGAGCAAAAACGAACAATGAGGAAGTGAAAAGAGGAATGTCTGCAGGTAAAGGATGCTTATTATGAAAAAAAAAAAATCCTTTACAACCCCTTTAATGTAGAAGGGCTATAACCCTTGTCATTTTTTAGGTTTTTTTCCCATTTGTTTTCCCTATGGGGAGATTTCCCTTTAATTTCTGTCCCATAAGCAAAAGAGGAAGTGAGGAAATTCCTGGTTGTCACCAGAACTGGTGTCTCCATTGGAAGACTTCTCTCTATTCTGGTGACAACCCAAAATTGGATATGTTCTGTTACTTTCACTTTTAATGATAATGGTAAATCTTCTTAATGCTGGTATAGACATAAATAAAAACTGACAGGGGTTGTAATCTTCTAAATACTGCCTTTCCTGATGACAACAGATGTCGAAACACGTAGGGCAGAGCCAATGAGTGATGTCATCCCACACAAGCATGCCCCGCTCCCAGACTGAGCTCGCAACTGGTTCTTGGGTGTTGCACAATTACTTGAGAGTTTGATCCCTGTGTCAGGAATGACACAACAGATTGTAAGTGTAATTTCACTGTTTTCATAATAAATTATTTATGGTTTTATGCGATGCGTACTCCTTCCTCTCTTCCCTTATGATGAATGCCATGGAATATCGGTGTGACTGATCTGAAGTGGTGGCAAGTGGGGTCCCACATTTACTATATGAATGCAGATTGGAAACGATTTAATCAGATTTGAACTGTGTATGCTACCACAAGTTTCTTATACAGTACCTTTGTTTGGGTGATTATACGGTTCCCTGAGAGGGTGGAGGACACTGGGTGCATAATCTTTCATTTCTTTTTGCACAACTCTACTACACTATATGATTCAAGCACTTTTTGCAGTTTTTTTACTTTTTTTACATATGATAATTACAATGCCCTGTACACACGATCGGAGTTTCCGTCGCAATAAACTCCGATGGGTTTTTCCGACGGGATTACATTCAAGCTGTCTTGCATACACACGGACACGCCAAATTCCGACCGTCAAAAACACAGTGACGTACAACACTACGACGAGCCTAGAAAAATGAAGTTCAATGCTTCCGACCATGCGTCAAATTGTTTCCGAGAATGCGTGTTTTTTTCTCCGTCAGAGTTCCATACAGACTAATGGAATTTCCGATTAAAAAAAAAATTCCGTCTGAAAAAAGAGAACATGTTCTCTTTCTAACTAACTACCGTATTTATCGGCGTATAACACGCACCCTAACTTTAAGAGGGAAGTTTCAGGAAAAAAACTTCCCACAGCCCCCTGCGTATAACACGTAGGCACAGTTTACCCTCTATTTTCAGGGTAAAAAAGTAAGTGTTATACGCCAATAAATACAGTAACTAAAAAGTCCAATGGGGAATATCCAATGAAAAAATTCCATCTGACTTTTTCCATCGGAAATTCCAAACGTGTGTACGAGGCATTAGAGCAGGGATCGACAAATCCCGGTCGCCAGGTCGCCATGGCGACTAGAAATAGTGTCCTGGCGACTTGGCTTGGAAGGTGGACATCTGGTGGTGAGCCGTTGGTATTACAAGTTATTACCACCAGATGTGAGCTGGCGCCATCTGGTGGTGGCCGTTGGTATTAAAAATTAAGAATTACAAGTTAAACAGCAATTCTAATGTCATTTTTCACTATTTTCACTGCCATCTCCTTCCCTCTAATTAGAACCCCCAAACATTATATATATTTTTTATCCTAACACCCTAGAGAATAAAATGGCGATCGTTGCAATACTTTCTGTCACGCCGTATTTGCGCAGCGGTCTTACAAGCGCACTTTTTTGGGAAAAAATTACACTTTTTTTATTTAAAAATAAGACAACAGTAAAGTTATCCCCTTTTTTTTTTTATATTATGAAAGATAATGTTACGCCGAGTAAATTCATACCCAACATGTCACGCTTCAAAATTGCGTTTGAACACCGTTTACATATGCGGGCGCTGCTCACGTATGTGTTCGCTTCTGCGCGCAAGCTCGTCGGGACAGGGTGCGTTACATTTTTCGTACAGTTTTTACACTTTTATGGACTGTCTAGATTGATGAACTTTCTTTATTGAAGATTTTTCTCTTTATTGAGGAACTTTTCTCTATTGATAAAATTGGATTGTTCCCATTCCATTGCTGAATTTAGACTATACACATATTTCATTGTTTTAGCACTTGTACTTTATAAGGTCAATATAATTTTTATTTTGTATTATTGCACTTTTTGTGAACATATATTTTTCTTTGGACTCACACATTAGTTGATATTATTGGGAGAAGTGTTTTGTTTAGATTTGTATTTAGTTGAGTAACATACAATTTAGGTCTAAATTAGCGGAGCGCAGTTGCTGAGTTGTTTATTGATCTCTCTGCCTTATATCTGACACTAATAATAAAACTGTTTTTCCCTCTAGTTATGAACTCTCTATGGAGAGACTGTGGTCCCTTTCATTGCCGACTTCTCCTTCCGAAAATGCTAGCAGCCTGGCTGGTGTGGTACTTCCATACTTTCTGGGGCACAAACATGGAAACGAAGATCAAGATGGGGATAACTGGCTTCATTCTGTCCACATGTTTGTTCCAGGTCAAATTATTAGAAAATATTAGAACTAGAAACAGCCAGGCAACTAGCATTTGCAGAAATATGTCAGCATTGGCACTGCTTTTATTTCTCTTGGTTTTCATTAAAACCATTGTGCAGATTTGCTTCACCATCCTGCCATCTAGTGGCCACAGTCAGGTTTGCAGGTCTTCCAAATAAAGGTATCAAAATTATTGGTAATCAATACACTGTGGCCCCTGACACCCCTTAATTTTCATATAGGTAGTGCTACAAAGTGTACACTTTACAATTTGGTTGCATGATTCCTTTAGATATAGCAACATTATGTAGTGCAAGAGCCTGTTTGATTAGACATACTGTAGAGACTATAGTGGCGGCTGGTTCTATATTTTTTGTTTTCTCAACAAAAGTGGAGTTACTCTTTAAAGCTCAACTCCAGACACAACAAAATAATAGCCTTGCAATGGGGCTCCCTGGCAGTGCAAGGGAAAATGCTCCTTAGTCTAGGATACGTTGTAATACTTAGCTGATTGGCTCTAGCAGGCTCCCTCCAGTTGTGCGGCTGGTTCTACAAAACATTCTCTCTAATGAGCTCCCAGTCATAGTTGCACGCCTGCTTCCTCCAGAGTTATTAGTCCTGCATTGTACAAAATGACACCAAGGGACCACTAGTGACAATGGGCACAGTGGAAACAATTAAAGGGCACAGTGACATGCCCAGTGGCAACAATGGGCACAGTGGCATCAATGGGCACAGTAGTGACAATGGGCACAGTGGCGAAAAATAAAGGGCACAGTGGTGACAATTAAAGGGCACAGTGGCGACAATTGAGGGGCATAGTGGTGACAATTGGCACAGTGGCGACAATTGAGGGGCACAGTGGCTGCGTTTGATGGCATGGCACAGTGGTGACAATTGATGGCACAGTGGCTGTGTTTGATGGCATGGCACAGTGACTGCGTTTGATAGCATGGCACAGTGACTGCGTTTGGCACGACACAGCGACTGCGTTTGATGGCATGGCACAGTGACTGCATTTGATGGCATGGCGCAGTGAGTGCATTTGATGGCATGGCACAACGGCTGCGTTTGATGGCATGGCACAGTGACTGCATTTGATGGCATGGCACAGCGGCTGCGTTTGATGGCATGGCACAAGTGACTGTGTTTGATGGCATGGCACAGTGGTGCGAATTGTTGGCATAGTGACTGCATTTGATGGCATGGCACAGTGGTGATAATTGATGGCACAGTGGCTGCATTTGATGGCATGGCACAGTGACTGCATTTGATGGCATGGCACAGTGGTGCGAATTGATGGCATAGTGACTGCATTTGATGGCATGGCACAGTGGTGATAATTGATAGCACAGTGACTGCGTTTGATGGCATGGCACAGTGGTGATAATTGATGGCACAGTGGCTGCGTTTGATGGCATGGCACAGTGGTGACAATTGATGCCACAGTGGCTGCGTTTGATGGCATGGCACAGTGACTGCATTTGATGGCATGGCACAGTGGTGACAACTGATGGCACAGTGGCTGCATTTGATGGGCACAGTGAAGCTGCAATTTTTTTCTTTTACGTTTGCGCTCCCCTAAAAATTTTGAGCATCAGCCGCCACTGGACCACTCACAGACCAGAGCTTTGGGGAGAAGAGGAAAGCAAATTGAATATTTTAAAAATGAACTTTCCTTTTCAATCTGCAGCACCAGAGCCTGCTGGAGTGTGGAGTTAGGCTGGAGTTATACATTGTATAATGTAGGGCCAGCCTTAGGCAGGCTAAAAATGGTGCAAATTTCTTTCCTGCAACCACGGGTTGCAGGAAAGAAATTTGCATGATTTCTCCATCAACATAGACAGTGTTGACAGGGAAATTCCTCCTGCTAGAAATTGTCTTCTCCCCAACGGGGCAGGCAGGGGAATCCATCTCTGCCAGGAGAAGACAGTGATTATCACAGCGGCTATAGCAGGCGCTGTAATAATCACAAGCAAATCCAGCAGGCTGGTTGTACCCAAGTTGATTGATCTTTCAGCCTGCCCACTAATAGTTTGAATCTCAGCCGGTTCAGCATTCGAACTGTGTATGGCCGGCCTTAGGGTAGGTAATATGGCTAGTTTCTCTAAAGCAGTGGTTCTCAACCTTCTAGTGCCGTGACCCCCTGATAAAAGTTGTGGGGACCCCTAACCGTAAAATTATTTTTGTAGCATGGGTTGTCAGCACCCAAGGCAAGACAAGTAATTTGCTCTTCTAACCCATGAACATTTAGCGCTCCCTGAGTCCCTTCCACTCGTACAGTATTAAAACCCCTTATGGTACATTTGAGGATGTGCCACTCTTTCTCTTTGTTCTTCTTTCTTTCCCCCGCCCCATCCCCCTCTCTAGCCGTCTTCCGCTCCCTTTTTCTTTGTTGCCCCTCTTTTTCTCTCCCTTCCATGTAATCTCTATTTGTATTACTTCTCTTACCCCTTGGTGGGGGGTTAATAGGATCAGTGGCAGCGCTGGTGGGGAGTTCTGATCCGTCAACTTGGGTGATCTTGATCAAGGTCATCTGCTCATCTGAGAACTGTAGTGGGGACATTTAATGGCAACTATAATCACGGGTAGTGTTACCCGCTGTGTCTCCGGATTCACGGTGTCTTAGACTTTGTGGTGTCTGGTAGCAGTGACACCTATGCCAAAATCAGGAGATAGGGTCTCCTCCAGCCCCTCCCACATTCCTCACGTCAGCTGACCTCTAGTCTCTGCACCCCAGTCATACCGTAAACTGAATGGGCGAATGCGAAGCGGCTGAGTGGGCTCCAGGAACAGCCCAGGATTCAGTGACCCCTGGCAAAATCATTTGACCCCCAAGGGGGTCCCGACCCCCAGGTTGAGAACCACTGCTCTGAAGGCTAAACCTAGCGAGCATTTAACCTTTTCAGGGGGGGGGGAGTCGTTGCAAGGGTAGATTTTGCCTGGGCCTGGGCCGCAGCCTGGCCATACATTATACAATTTTCCTTTAGATTTATGAAAACCATATAATATGAGGTCAAACCTAAACACTTTAAATTTGTAGGCAATCAGGCAGACCCTAGCACTACATAATTAAAGGTAAATATAAAGAAAATTTAATAAGAAAATTGTATAATGTATGGCCGGCCTTTGTGTGATTCCTGGAGTTTGGCTTTAACCCTTTTACCGATAAGACACAGTGTTTTTTTTAATTACACAAGCTGTCAGCTTTCAAATGAAAGCCATTTGGTGACTGTGCAGCAACCTGATCGCTTCCACGCACCCCTGTAAATGCCCCCCCCCCCCCCCCCCCCCACCTCAACCACAAACACCATGGCAGGGGCCACGGGGGGGAGGGGGTTGGGAGATCAGCAATTCCCATTCAATGATCTCCCCTTCCTGCTAATGACCCAGAAGAGAAAGAGAACCTGTCACCAAAACATTTCCCCTTATGTGATAGAAAAATTCTTTTAGTGAAGAAATACAAATAAAGAAAGTGTAAGAATTGAAAGTTACACCCAAACACTTAAACCTTACTGCCCATTTTTTTTTAGCCCCCCCTTACCCCCACATACACATGTGTAGGAATATAAATGGGTGTGTAAGGATTCCTACGCATGAACACGTCAATTACTATACACACGTGACATCATCGTGCATGCCAGTGTGACAGCAATAGTTCTTGGCCCATTATTCTTGGTTGACTGTAAAATGATGACCTGAGGGGCTTTTAAAGTCTCACCTATAGAAACTATAGGGTACCAAATGTTGTTGCCTTTTGATGGAATCGGGCAATTTTAAGCCTTGACATGTTGTGTATCTATTTACTGGGCACAAGCTCCTCTATTATATTTTATCAACAAATTGGGTAATAAATTGTGTTTGTGTGCCATTAAAATAACGTTAGTGTATTTTTTACTAAAAGATTTCATTTTTTTAACCATTGCACCGATATCATGTAACATAAAATCTTGGAATTACTACCATTTTATTCTCTATGATGTCTGCTTTCAGAAAATACGTAACGTTTTGGGGGATTTAAGCAATCTTCAGGCTTAAAAATTTTTTTTAAGCATGTGTGCAAAAAACACAAAAGTGGCTCTGGCAACCAAAGGGTTGAAGTGGTATTAAATGCCCCCAAAAAATAAAAGTAAATTAAGAATGGCTCCCCCGTTTAACATGTATCTACCCTGTCCTTTCAGCCTTGTGGCCTACAGAACACCTTCCCCCATGTTACAGTGATGGGAAGAGAGGTTTTTAAATGTTTCTGTTTTTCTTATTTACAATACATACAATTATATTTATATTTTTAAATACATGTATATAAAAGAAAAGCAAATTATAGAAATAGAGTAAAAAGTTAAATGTGTCACCCTGTATACACTTCATTGGTATAGATTAAAGCTCAATCGGAGGGTGCAATCACACAAAGAGTACACAGAGAAAAAAAATCTCATCGCCTCCTATAAATACAATGGGAAATCTGTAATCTGAGCTGTAGGCTTATAAAAGAGCTGGAAGCGGAAGGGGAAGCAGCTGACGAGGTGGCCGAGTGGTTAAGGCGATGGACTGCTAATCCATTGTGCTCTGCACGCATGGGTTCGAATCCCATCCTCGTCGGATAGTCTTTTCCGACATCTCTCGACATTTTCTCCCACCACTTAGTTGTTCAGGAGCATTAATTTATTATACAGATAAAACTACTCATAGTTAGTATTAGGCAATACTCTATGTTACATTGGGACTGATTTATAAGAACTAGATTCATTATTTCACTTTGGCTGCTCTTATAAAACGACTCAATGTTGCAATTAAAAAAAATGATACAATTATGTAACATTATTTGTTTCATTTGCTGCATTGCAATCTCTGAGCCTTATGGAAGTCAGCCTGTGCACTGAATGAGATGCTTTATGCAGAGCAGAACATTTTGTACATGTGGATTTTAATTGTGAGCTCTTTGGTCCAGTTGTATGGGCAGGAAACAGGGATGACCGGGACTACCGGGAGATTCCTGGTTGGCCGATGGCTCAGTGGGCTGGTCGGAGGTCCATGGCAATCTACCCGTCAATCGCCAACAGCTGGCACCTGACGGGTAGATCGAGATTAGCCAGCATGCAGAGTAGCGCAGGAAGCATGCGTTCTCTCTCAAGTCACGCTGCGGGGAGCAGCTACAGCGTGAATTGAGAGAGAACACGTGCTACTCTGCATGCTGGCTGGTAAACGATGTGCCATGTGCCCTGATGTACTATGTGCCCCGTGTCCTGACTCCTGGTGTGCTATGTGCCCTGATCTGATTTGCCCTTTGTCCTGATGTGCTCCATGCCTTGATGTGCTATGTGCCCTGTGCTCCGTGCCCTGATGTGCTATGTGACCTGATCTGATGTACCCTGTGCCCCGTGTCCTGATGTGCTATGTGCCCTGTGCTCCGTGCCCTGATGTGCTATGTGACCTGATCTGATGTACCCTGTGCCCCGTGTCCTGATGTGCTATGTGCCCTGATCTGATGTGCCCTGTGTCCTGATGTGCTCTGTGCCCTGTGTCCTGATGTGCTCTGTGCCCTTATGTGCTATGTGTCCCATGCCCTGATGTGCTATGTTCCCTGATGTGCTATGTTCCTTGATGTGCTATGTGCCCTGTGCCCTGATGTGCTATGTTCCCGGATGTGCTATGTGCCCTGATGGGCCATGTGCCCTGTGCCCTGATGTGCCCCGATGTGCCGTGATGGGCCCTGATGTGCTGTGCCCTGTACCCTGATGTGATGTGCTGTACCCTGATGTGCTGTACACTGTACCCTGATGTGCTGAGCTTTGTACCGTGCCCTGATGTGCACTGCACCCTGGGGCGAGGGGGGGGCACACTAGCGGCAATTAAATGGGAACACTGGCGGCAATTGATGGGTACAGTAGGTGCATTTGATGGCACAGTCTATGTGGTGACATCACTTCCAGCGCGGCCGAGTCCAGGAGCTGGAATACACACTGTTGTGATATGCTGTTTAATTTCAACTTAATTGTAATTTTTTTAACCCCAAAATAAATACTGCATGTTTTAACCACTTAAGACCCAGACCAATATGCAGGTAAAGGACCAGGCCCCTTTTTGCGATTCGGCACTGCGTCGCTTTAACTGACAATTGCGCAGTCGTGCGACATGGCTCCCAAACAAAATTGGTGTCCTTTTTTTCCCACAAATAGAGCTTTCTTTTGGTGGTATTTGATCACCTCTGCTGTTTTGTTTTTTTTGTGCTATAAACAAAAATAGAGCGACAATTTTGAAAAAAATACAATATTTTTTACTTTTTGCTATACTAAATATCCCCCAAAAATATATATAAAAAAAAGGTTTCCTCACTTTAGGCCGATACGTATTCTTCTACCTATTTCTGGTAAAAAAAAAAATATCACAATAAGCGATTGGTTTGCACAAAATGTATAGCGTTTACAAAATAGGGCATAGTTTTATTGCATTTTTATTAATAATTAATTTTTTTTTACTACTAATGGTGGCGATCAGCGATTTTTTTCGTGACTGTGACATTATGGCGGACACAGACAATTTTGACACATTTTTGGGACCAAAAAGTGCTATAAAAAATGCATTGTTTACTGTGAAAATGACAATTGCAGTTTGGGACTTAACCACTAGGGGGCTCTGAAGGGATTAAGTGTGACCAGGGAACAGACGATCAATGACAGCGCCACTGTGAAGAACGGGGAAGATGTGTTTACACACACCTCTCCCCATTCTTCAGCTCCTGTAACCGATCGCGGGACTCTGGTGGCGATCGCGTCCGCGGGTCCCGCGGTCCCGGAGCTTCGGCCTGGGTCGCGGGTGCGCGCCCACGACCCACGGCTGGGCATTTAACAATCACGTACAGGTACGTGATTGTGCCCAGCCGTGCCTTTCTGCCGACGTATGTCGGCATTAGGCGGTCCTTAAGTGGTTAAATACTACACTATGGAGTCCCCCCCCTTTCCTCTCTATGTTATCCAAGCATTTCAAAATAAGAAAACCTGATCGTAGGTTGATTGAACAGGAAAAGTGATCGCTCAGCCATTGAAGGTTATCAGAAAGGCTTATATTTTAGCCAGATGAGGTGAGAGGCTGGGGGAAACGAGGGCACCAGCACGGGATTGAAGCACTTGCACTTTTTTTGGCATTGGATATGACCACATTATAAAGTGTTTTTTTTGCATTTATGCACCTGGATTTTTATGCACATTGTTTGGACTGTTTCAGAATTTGTCCAGCACAGAGAACTTTTTTGCTAGCTTGTTGGAATTTTGTGGCACAATTTGCTTGTTTGCACAGAAAGGGCTAGATTCAGGTAGGGGGACGTAAGTTTGTGCGGGTGTAGCGTATGTTATTTATGCTACGCCGCCACAATTTAGAGAGGCAAGTGCAGTATTCACAATTTCACTTGCTCTTTCACTTGCTCCCTAAGTTGCGGCGGCATATCGTAAATCTGCTGAATTCAAATTGTCAAGAGGTGGGCGTGTTTTATGTAAATAAAACATGACCCCACGTAAATGACGTTTCTCACGAATGCGACGTGATTAGGAGCATGCGCACTGGGATACGTTCACGGCCAGCGCATGCTCCTAATCGCGTCGCAAATATTCAATGCTTTCGACGTGAACGTAATTTACGCAAAGCCCTATTCGCGAACAACTTACGCAAACAACGTAAAATTTTAAAAATTCGACGCGGGAACGACGTCCATACTTAACATTGGCTATGCCTCATATAGCAGGAGTAACGTTACGCCGGAAAAAGCCTTACGCAAACGACGTAAAAAAATCCGCCAGGCACACGTACATTTCTGAATCGGCGTATCCAGCTCATTTGCATATTCTACGCTGAAATCGACGGAAGCGCCATCTAGCGGCCAGCGTAAATATGCAACTAAGATACGACGCCAGTCGGATCTTAGCCTAATTTCGGCGTATCTTGCTTTCTGAATACAGAAAGAAGATACGCCGGCGCAGCTTTGAATTTACGCGGCGTATCAATAGATACGCCGTCGGAAATTCTTGCTGAATCTAGCCCAAAATGTTTTTGCACATAATCAGTTTTTAAAATGTTTTCAATTTATTTCTATATATGTTTTTTGCACATTATTGCTGCACATTTCCATGCTTGTTTATTGTACTTTTATCTGCATTTGCGTATTTGCACAAAAAGGAACTGAATTTATTGTTTTTTTTGCACCTTTATCTGCATTTATTTTAAAGGAACAGAATCATTATTTGCATAGGAACAGATATTTATTTGCACAGGAACAGTTGTATGACTCCAGTACATTCAGTTCCTTGCCTATTAAACCACAACTTAGTCAACCTGCAACTTTTCAGTTGTGGATCTGAGGAACCAAACATGGCTCCCAACATTCCTTTTTTTTTTGATTTTCCCTACCACTGTTTTTATCGATGCAGTGGACAGGAAGTCAGGACAGTAAACAGGAAATTGTTATATCTTTATAATAACCTCCTTCAATCAGTAAAAGCACAACCTGTCTACTCTCACACCATTAATGTAATAGAAAAAAAAAAGAGGGGTGGTAGGGAAATCGTTATCTGCCATACTGTGCTGCCATCTTGCCTCATTGCAAGGATTCCTCTTGTTCCATTATACAATGTTCATTTCATCTTTAGATAAATGCTACAGTCTTTAAAGTATACAGCATCCTTGATAGTTGGTAGACTTGGGTTGGCTACCAGGATTCATGAAGGTCCACCTCCAGCTTTCATAGTCACCAACTTGAAGACCATCATCCCTTTCACATAAAACCATTTGTGACTGTAACTTAGTCTTGAGTTTGAGTGTGCATTAAGATCCTCTGACTATTTCTCATTCAGACTAGGGTTAGACTTGTGAGTCTCCGAGTCTAGATGAAATTTGTCTTCTGCATCCAGTGATGTCTCCTGGCTTTGAATGGTTCCATATTCCATGCTCTGCATCTGTAAGTGATCCTTCTCTCGGAGGACATTCGTATCTCCAATTTCTTCAATATAAGTACCATCATCCTCTTCATCGCTGTCCTGATTAACGAAAAGTATATTTAGAGAACAATCATGCTTCTGAATAATTACCAGCTTGTATTGGAAGCTTAAAGGGGTTGTAAAGACAAAAATATTTTCCTCTTAAATTAAAGTGTGACAGTAGCTGATGAAGTAAAAAGTAATGTTTAGCATTATAACTAGTTTGATACCTGTTGAAATCGAGCTGTTTTATTCACCTCCGTCACTCCTGAATCATTATTCTTACTGACTTCCTGGTTTGCGGTGCGCATTCATTCTTGCTACATCACGGCCTAATGGGAACTACAGTTCCCATTAGGCTTAGCCTCCATGCCTGTGAGGGATAAGAGAGCATCTTCACGCAGGGCTGTAGTCATAGGGAGGGGGTGAGCACATTCTGCTTTCCACCATGCAAAACGGCTCAGATGCTGGTGGAAAGCAAGAAGAGGAGTGACAGGAAATGGCATTTTCAAACCTGGATTACTGTATTTTGGAGGTCAAAAGGAAAAACGAGGTATGTGATATTTAAATGTTCTTGCTTACAGCAATCAATTGATCTAATAAAAAACAAACCTTTAGTGTTCCTTTAAGCCTCTAATCAGCTTTTTAGGGATGACAAAAGTTGGCCATACACGGGGAGATGGGGCTAAAATAATTTCTCCTTTGAGACAACTTAAGGCCTAATATGCCATATCTGATGATCAGATTGAATAGAGATGGTTGGAAAGACTAGGATCCCAGCTTTAAAGGGGTGTTCCAATCATTTTTTATGTTTATTAAAAGTCAGCAGCTACAAAAAGTGTAGCTGCTGGCTTTTAATAAACATACACTCACCTGCTCCACGTTCCAGCGACGCGCCGGCCGGGGCTCCGCTCCTCCCCCCCCCCTCTCCGGCCGGCGTCTTCATTCCAAGTGTGGGCACCCGGCCGTGACAGCTTTCGGCTTCACGGCCGAGCACCCACTGCGCATGAACGAGCGGCACTGCGCCATCCAATTGGACAGGCGATCGCTTGGGACCTGTCACGTGTCCCAGGCGATCGCCTACAGGGAGGGGCTGCAGAAAGGCGATTAGACTATTCGCCTTAGCAGCCCCTCGGCGGAAGGAGGAAGTGGGACAGGAAGTCCCACTCCTCCTGAAGCCCCCACTCCCCCCCCCCAAAAAAAAAATTACATGCCAAATGTGGCATGTAAGGGGGCGAGGAGTAGATTAAGCGGAAGTTCCACTTTTGGGTGGAACTCCGCTTTAAGCAGCAATGTGACCTTAGAGCGGCCATAATGCTGCTTTTAAAAAAAAAAAAAATCTATAAAATGCATAGAAATGTCCTCTGTCCGCTTGGATCTCCAAGGCAAATAGAATGCAATTCAAATAAATTAAGTAAAAAAAAAAAAAAAAAAAGTCAGCCAGTCACGTGACCTGTCAAAGGTCTAGCATTTTGTAGTTTTCAGTAACCTATGATAGTTTTAAATCCATTTTATTTTACATTTTCTTTTTAATGTCTATAAGATGTATTTAAACAGATGTTTTAGATCTGTTTTTAATTTTTTATATGCTTCTTTTTGACAAATAAACATTTAATATAGGGTTCAATGGCAGAATCTTTTTAACTAAAAACTGCAAACAGAGCTTGTCTTAATAGGTAGGCAGGGAGGGTGATGAAGGAAGAAGGAATATTTGCTCAAAATTATTTATAAGAATGTATTTTTTTTTAGCTCTAAAGGCTTTATTCAGCAATGCAGTTAAGGATAGACAGGTAAACAATTGAAAAATAGCCTATAGCCCCACACCTGCTAGCTAGAAATAAAAATACGAAATATTTTTACTCAACAATTCATATTTAGCCTACCGTACTTTTAAAAAAATAGGTTCTTAAAATTAGTATTTTATGACCATAATGCTTCATATAAAGGAAATATACCACTAAACATTATCTTAAAAAAAAAAAAACACACACATGTATATGATGCATCTTTTTGAAAACAAAGGCCCAGATTCTCGTACGAGTTACGCCGGCGTATCTCCAGATACGCCGTCGTTATTCTGAGTTTGAGGCGTCATATCTATGCGCCTGATTCTTAGAATCAGTTACGCATAGATTTGTATTAGATCCGACCGGCGTAAGTCTCCTACGCCGTCGTATCTTAACTGCATATTTACGCTGGCCGCTAGGGGCGTGTATGCTGGTTTCCGCCTAGAAATATGTAAATCGGCTAGATACGCCAATTCACGAACGTACGCCCGGCCGACCGACGCAGTACAGATACACCGTTTACGTTAGGCTTTTCCCAGCGTAAAGTTACCCCTGCTATATGAGGCGCAGATGAGGCGTAGCAAAGTTAGGTATGGACGTCAGAACAGCGTCAAATTTTTCACGTTTTACATTGTTTGCGTAAGTCGTTCGCGAATAGGGCTGTGCGTCATTTACGTTCACGTCAAAAGCATTGGCTTCTTGCGGGTTAATTTGGAGCATGCGCACTGGGATACTTTCATGGACGGCGCATACGCCGTTCGTAAAAAGCGTCATTTACGTGGGGTCACATTAAATTTACATAACACACGCCCACATCTTCCACATTTGAATTAGGCGGGCTTACGCCGGCTTATTTACGCTACGCCGCCGCAACTTTGGTTTGAGAATACAGCACTTGCCTGACAAAGTTGCGGAGGCGTAACGTAAATAGGATACGTTACGCCCGCACAAAGATACGCGCTTCTACGTGAATCCGGGCCAAAGTTTTCACTTTAGCAGAAACATACAGCATAAGAATGTCTGTGATTGGGCAGTAAAGCAGAAACTTACATTGACAACTCTGAGTATTTTTGTTAATCCTGTGTCAATGTAATGGGTAGCTAATTGGACAATAATGAGGCACAGGAAGTTTAAATGAAGAACCAATCTTCCGAATGCAGGGGTTGGTAAAAATTTGCCTGGAAGAAATCCCTAATGTAACTGGTTGTTCTTTAGGACAACTAGAATTGTGTGCAGGTAGTCAGAGTAGCCTGCATTGCAAACCACGGACACTTTTCTGACTTTTAGATCATCTCAATTTCACTTTAAAACTAGATACAAAACTAAAATAATTTTGCATAAAAAAATATGTTTGAGGCAAATACATATTAAAAAAAATAGGTGGGAGAAGTGGTCCTTGAGTTGTTTTTTTTAGGAAATGGGAAACTCAAGTTAGAAGTTTTCAGTCTGGTGATGTTTATTAATCAGGCAGGAGGTGGGGAAGTGGCACTGATCCTACAGAACTGCAGGTAATGAAAAATGTGGTTACACTCCTTATACTTTATTGCAGGGCTAGGACACGGGGGTGGGCAGGAAGGAAGGCTGCCCCCGGGCCCAGTGGGGATTTTGCTAGAAGGGCTGATCTGGAGGGTGATTTGTACTAGGGGGGTGGATTTGTGTTAGGAAGTTGGATTGGGGGGGGGGAGGGAATTTGTTGTAGTAGGGATGATTGGGGGGGATTTGTGTTAGGTGGAGAGTTTTTATTTGGGGGATATTTTTGACCTGCAAAGGGAATTTGGGCCTAATCCTCAAAAACCCGGCGCAACGTAACTTTTTCCATTTAAGTTACACCGCCGCAAAATCTCTAACGAAGTGCCCGATCCACAAAGCACTTACCTAGAAATTTTGAGCGGTGTAACTTAAATCGGGCCGGCGCAAGGCGTTCCTCTTCTCCAGGGGGCGATTCCCATTTAAATGAGGCGCGCTCTCGCGAAAAATCGCGTCGCGAGCAAGAAAGATCTGTTTTTACAAGGTGTAAACAGTTTACACCTTGTAAAAGACGCCCTAATTTTGCGTTTGCAAAATTAAACTTACGGAGAAAAAACGAAGCTGAAAAGCTTTGTGGATCTCCGCAAGACCTAATTTGCATACCCGAGGCGGCATTTCGACGCGAAATGCCCCCAGCGGCGGATGCGGTACTGCATCCTAAGATCCGACAGTGTAATTCAATTACACATGTCGGATCTTCGTCCTAACTATGGGAAACTGATTCTGTGGATCAGTTCCATAGTTAGGACCAGGGATACGACGGAGTAACAGCAGTTACTCCGTCGTATCTCTTTTGAGGATTTGGCCCTTTATGCTTAGGGGCGAAGTGTGAAGATTAGTGCTTACATTCTTTTGGAGGGGAAGAAGGTGATTTTTGCCAATACATAAAGCTCATACATTTTGAGAGGGAGGCACCATTTGGCAACTTCGCCCTGGGCACTAGATGACCTTGTCCCGGCACTGCTTTGTAGCCATATAACACAGCAGGGACATGTAGAGTATGACAATACACAGTATATATTCATTTACACATCTTTGTCACTGAAAACAGTTTGGCTGAAGGGGACTTTATACATTTTACCTCTTCCTGTGCTCTGTTGTATTCATCAATAGCATACTGATATTTGGGAGAATTTAGACCAAACAGGTTTGCCAGTTTTCCTCCAAGGAAATCACATGCTGCAAAACATAAGACAGAACGTAGCTATGCAGTTACAAACTCCATGTTGCTCAGGGTTTAAAAAGGCAACCAATAGTGAGCTACTGGTAGAGTGTGATCAATAGATAATCAGATGTTAATGTATATACCCTAACTCCCCCCCAATTTCAGATTATTTTGAGGGGAGCAAACAAAGGGATAATGTAACCAGTTGTTGACACAGACTTCTGTAGGCTGTTGAGAAGAATATGTTTGGGCTCTTCTTTGAGATCCATCATTACTGCTTCACAAAAGAAAACAGGGACATTATAGGACTTCTAATTAAAAAATATCACAGCTTTTATTTTGCCCCTCCCCTAGAAAATTTTGTTATTAGAAACCTTATAAACTCCATCTATATCCTCACTGATGTCTATTCCTGCAATGTTGCCACCACCAGTAGTCCCAGTCAGGGCTTTTTTTCAGCGGGAACGCGGGGGAACGCAGTTCCGGCACCTCCTGGACTGACTGTATGTAATGGCAAGGGGTGCTGTGGTGTGATGCAGGGTATTGATGCTCACTGCTGGGGGATCTATTCTAGCTGGAGGGGATCCATTTTTGCAGGGGGGTCTATTGTTGCTGGGGGGTGGGTCTTTTGTTGCTGGGGGATCAGTTGTTGCTGAAAGAGAACTACTGTTGGGGGAAGGGGTCTATTGTCGATAGCTCCAGGAGAGTCTATTAAGGCTGATTGTACTGAGTCTATTGTTGCTGGGGGGTGGATTTTTTTGTGAGTGGTCCATTGTTGTTAGGGGGATCTATTGTTTATGGCTGCAGGAGATCGATTTTACTGATTTTCTTGGTATCATTACCAAATTTCATACAAATTTCTTAGCACCACAGAATTATACTTGGTTCTGTATTGTCTAAAAGGCGTGGTACTGGTAGGTATGAGATGGAAACAAGGGACGGTGCTTGGAGGTGGGTAGGGACAAGGAAGAGGGGTGACTCAGGCCGCATACACACGGTCGGACAAAACCGATGAGAATGGACCGAAGTTCAGTTTCATCGGTCCAAACCGACCGTGTGTATAGCCCATCGGTCTGTTGTCCTTCGGTCCAAAATTTTTAAATCGAACCGATGGATCGCTGCCCGATCGGTCCAAACCGATGGTTAGTACAGAAAGCATCGGTTCAAAACCCGCGCATGCTCAGAATCAAGTCGACGCATGCTTGGAAGCATTGAACTTGAGACCATCAGGCCACTTCTGCGGTGAACCAATGGAAATGGCCCGTCGGACCATTCTCATCGGTTTGGAATGACCGTGTGTACAGGGTCTCAGAAGGAGGTAGTTCCTGCACCTATTGTCTGAGAAAAAAAGCGCTGGTCCTATTTTTATAAATCATATAATCCTCCTTAGGCTTACATCACACTTCTGATCCTATAGCTTGTAAAAACTAAAATACGCAAGATCATCATTCACCTGCTTTTTATACATATATATCGCTTGTTGCAAAAAAATGCTGCAGAATGTAAGTCGCCAGCAAGAGGACGACACCTCGCTTACCCAGCTGCTCTGGGACAGAGGCTTTTGGAGGGGACTGCAGGCTAGCTTCTTGTCTACTGATTGTGGGCCGTGGCTTTTAGGGGAACTCTACTCTTTATGAGGTGTATGCCTGGAGGATCCGTGGAGTTGTCTTGTTACTTTGTATTCAAGTCCATGTCTCCCTAAGACACAAAGACTCTGGGACTCTAGGCCCAGGGGCCATGTATAGGGCCTAGCTTTCTCATTGCTGATAGTGACTGCTTCATACTGTGAGACTCAAAACAGATGGTGATGTCATCAACCCAAGCCACTTGTCTGGGGTCACCTGCTATAATGTGTTTATTGTAAGTAGGTCTAGTGTGCCTTCTAAGGGTCTTTCATCCATTGTTAATCGTGCCAATACACCCATTGTCTGCTAGCAAACTACTGTAGGGGGATATTCTTATACTAATGTGTATTGTACTTTGTGAGCTCGATGCTGGCAAGTCTGACCTGGAATGAGGCCTCCGAGTGTCCAGGTGCACAATTGTTTAAAGTGGAGTTCCACCCATTTTTTTATGTTTGTCTGTGCTGCATGCTCTAATCTCATAGTGTTCAGAATGGACAATTTTTATTTAATTTGTTGCTTGTAAATACCTTTATTTTGTAGTCCTTCATTACTTCCTCCTCCTTATTAGCCTAGGCTATTTGCAAGGGTTTCTGGGATAGGCATCATGTTTCCCAGTAGTCCTTGCAAACCTGACTGAAACCTATTACATTGCTTGTGCACTGAGCATGTGCGAGATATGCAAAGCTGAAATCCAGGAAGTCATACAGTCTGGCTTCATGATGCCCACACTTAAGATGGCCACGGTCTATTTCTAGATTATAAACTATCTAAATGCTGTAACAACCTACCAAAACGGATCTTAGTTTACAGACTAACTTTACTGGAATACATTAAGCTTGTGTATTACAGGGGTATTTATATTTAAAAAGTGAAATTGTGGGTGGAACTCCCCTTTAATTAGTCTAATGTTTATAGTACATGTTGGTTGTCGTCAGGGGGGGGGGGGATGTCCCCCTGTGGGGTATATATTCTGTGTAAGTTTGTTTACTAAGAGTTCCAGTTTTGCAGCTAAACTAGTCCCGACTAGTTATTGGTTGCAATAGGTGGCTATAATATCTGATATCTATGTTCAGACTGAAGAAAGCGGTATACTGAAGGAAGCACTCAAGCGGAGTGTGGGACGGTTCCGTCACCGATGACACCTTGCTTATCCAGCTCTTCTCGGAGAAACAGTTCAGCATTTCATCTCCCTGCTGTGTCTTCTATGGAGTTCCTGTGGGTAGCATCACAATTGGATGGCAGCCTTATTAGGATCTGGTCCTCATGTAGAGTCATATTTATGATACTCCTGAAGTATGTACAGTGTATACTGTTGTACAGGATGCCAGACTTGGAATCATGGTAGAGAAACCACCAAAAAACACAATGGGCTATACTACTGTGGAGGTTACAGGGGCCAATTTCCTTGGCAAGGCTAGCCATGGACATAGCAACATAATTGGTCATGTTAAACAAAAGACAGAAGTCCATCAAGTTCAGCCAAAGAAAGAAAGAAATTAATTAAAAACCATGCATTTTTTAAGGCCCATTTACACCTGTGAGTTGAAGTAGTACACAATCCATATGTTGTTCTGTCGTGCTGCAAAAAATTTTCATGGGCACCCCAGCACACTAAGGCAGCACACCAAAATGCACTACCGTACAATGCACTAGAATGGAAAATTATGAAAAGGGCCCAATAGGCAATTATATACCTGGAAAAAAAAAAATCTTATTGCAGATTACCAATCCTTAAAACTTTCTTTCTTTGGCTTGTACGTGGGGTGCAGCATGGTGCCGCAGCAATATTTCACACAGTCTGGTGTAATAGAAAACAGAGACAGACACCGTCACTTTCCTTTTTACCCTGTCTCTCTGAATATTATTAGCCAAACTGATTGCTGCCCCTGTTCCTCATGACTTCCTCTCCCCTCTGCATTGCCCCTGCGGTTGAGTGCCACCTGCAGTGGAGACAGCAGACTTGCCCCTGCCTAAATGTTTATTTTTCTTTATTGTAACCTGATGATCATAACAGTTAAGCCTTGTACACATGATCGGATATCTGATGGAATCTAATCCAATTTATTTTTTCGTTGGATATCCGATGAAGCTGACTTTCATCAGTCTTGCCTACACACCATCTGTCAAAAGTCCGACCTTGTCCAAACGCGGTGACGTAAAACACTACGACGTGCTGAGAAAAATGAAGTTCAATGCTTCCGAGCACGCGTCGACTTGATTCTGAGCATGCATGGATTTTTGACCAATGGACTTCCACACAGACGATTGTTTTTTTTCTATCGTTTTTTTATCCATAGGAAAATTTTAAAACATGTTCTATTTTTTTTCACCGATGGAAAACAAACCGATGGGGCCCACACACGATCAGGTTGTCCGATGTAAACGGTCCATCGGTCCGTATTTTGGGTGAACCCCCGCTTTAAGCCTCATACGCAGTAGTAGTTCTTTCAACCGTGCTGGCTTGAGCTATTGTGTTCTGACAGGGGGACACCCTTCCCCACCAGAATACTCTGGTCAGCGCGCTCAGCTGAGAGTGCTGATCAGGAGCCAATTGGCAGACCTTTTTTGGTCATTGCCCTTCTGACTGGCTGCCGTGTACTGGCCGATGCCACTGGCTGAGAGTGCTGATCGGGAGCCAATTGGCAGACCTTTTTCGGTCATGGCCCTTCTGACTGGCTGCCGTGTACTGGTCGATGCCATTGGCTGAGAGTGCTGATCAGGAGCCAATTGGCAGACCTTTTTCGGTCATGGCCCTTCTGACTGGCTGCCGTGTACTGGCCGATGCCATTGACTGAGAGTGCTGATCGGGAGCCGATTTGGAGACCTTTTTCGGTCATGCCCCTTCGGACTGGCTCCCGTGTAATGGCCGATGCCGTCCGATTTTTGTTTCCTGTGTACTATGTTTTACTGTGAAGCTGAAATTGGACAATAAACTAACAGCTTCAATTTAGTTTATTGAATGGACAAACTCGCAAAAAAACAAAAACAAAAAAAAACTATGTCAACATTTTAAAAAGCAATTAGATTTTTTTGATGAGTTTCGATTGTGGCAATTTAATTCTCTCCTTTTACAGTCAATTAAAACATTATTTTACATCTTAAATTTGAAAAGGAATGGGTCCTTCAAGAGACAGAAACAGGAACCTAGGCAACTAAGCCTATTGCATGCTGCCAGTACCATTCCTCTAGATCACAGTGAACTAATCACTTCAATAAGCGCTTGTTTTTATTAAGCGATGTGGTTCAGTATGCTGGCCTCGGTATTTATAGGCCGTTTTTGGTAATTACACCACATGCTGCTTTTGAGGTCTGTGTGGAGTTGGCCTTATAGTCAACGGCAAGAAGACCTTGCCATATCCATTTCATAGAGGAAATAAAAAGTACATTAAACATTAGAAATAACCAATTTGGCATTCTACCAAATGGAAGGAGGAAAGTTCAGCAACAGTTCCTCACTATAACAGGCAGCAGTTGAAAAAGTCAGATAACCTATTAGTGGAATGGGTCACGTGGGCACTATGTAATTGCCAAATGTAGCGAGTTCACGTGATCTTCTAAAGCTGAACTGCTAAATGCCCAGAAGAAACGCCTATACAAGAGCTGTTTTCCCAAAGTATTTGTGTTTAAAGGCCCATACACACGATCGGATATTCTGACAACACATGTGACGTGTTTTGTCGGATAATCCGACCGTCTGTATGCTCCATTGGACAATTGTTGTCGGAATTTCTGACAACAAGTGTTGGATAGCCATGCTCTCAAATTGTCCGACAACAAATTTATTCCGTCGTATTATACGGACACAAGTCCGTCGGACTAAAATACAAAGTAAAAACACGCATGCTAGCGCCCAGAGGCGATTCAGTTCGCATGCGCCGCGCTATATACGTTTTTCATTTATTCATGCTCCAAACCAATGCTAACCATTATACATTAGCAGAAGTTGCCCAAAGGGTGGCACTAAAGACCTGAAAAACAACATTGTTTTGTGTATGTTGGCTGAAAAAGTTCTGCCGTCTGTATGAAGAACGTTCACGGCCAACGCCCTTCGGGGAAAAAATCCACGGATTTGTCTGATGGAAGTCCGATCGTGTGTACCAGGCTTTAGTCAACTGAGATTTACACAGCACACCCTTGACTGACAAGGCAGGAGACCTGTTTTTATCTTGCTGCAATTCATGAACACTGAGGCCCCGTACAGACGACCAAACATGTCTGCTGAAACTGGTCCGCGGACCAGTTTCAGCAGACATGTTCGGTCGTGTGTAGGCCCGAGCGGGCAGGATTCCAGCAAACATTTGCCCGCCGGGCCTTTTCCCAGCGGGCAAATATTTCCGGACTTGTTTTAAAACAGCCCGCTGGAATCCTGTCCCCTCGGACATGTTCGGTCGTCTGTACAGACCTACCGTACATGTCCGAGCACCCGCCATCCCTCGCATGCGTCGAATGACTTCGACGCATGCGTGGAAGCATTTAACTGGCAGGGCCGCCCACGTCGCCGCGTCATCGTCGCGGCGATGGCGTGGACACGCCCCGCGTATTGTTTACGCGCGGATTTCTGTATGATGGTGAGTACAGCCACCATACAGAAATCCCCGGGCATACATGTACGGTGAAAACGGTCCGGCGGACCGGTTTCATCGTACATGTATGCTCGTCTATATATAAAAGGTGCAAACGTGAGCGGCCTAGGAATGCACTTCCGGCGCCAAGGAAACCAGATGATTCAACCCGAGTGTGTTGGAGGTGGTAATAAACAGATGTGTATAGTGAAAGCAAAATATGCTGTGAAAAAGGTTATGCCAGAAGTGGTCAAATGGCACAGACTTTGTGAGCAGCTATTTTTAAAAGGGGGGTAAAGCCCTTTCAAGTATATGACAAGTAAAATCAATAAGCGTGAACCGGTGTTCAAATTGATAAAAACAGCGCTAATAAGTGGATAATCATCCAAATAAATAAATAAAATGGTGAAACCTGAATGATACTGATGGTGTGGAAGGTGATCTATAGCTGGTATAAGTGCACCTGGCACCAGATAATGCACCAAAAACTGTGGATAAATCCCAAAGATAATGGGATGTGTGCTTACCACAAAAGAACAAACCTTCAGATCAGACTGGTACTGTATGGGTTAATACTCAAGCAGGGTCATATGTGGAGACAAAAACAATAACATATTCATGGTACAGTAACGCCTGCACAACAGCCCATTAGCCAAGCTGGATGACAAGCCCCTAATGTATGCCCGTACAGTGGTTATGAATGAGTAAAACCAAATAAAAACGAGTTCACCGCCTCTCACTGGTGTCCTCCCGTCCACAGGGGCCGCGCTAGTGCTGCGGATGCGATGGTGTGCTGTGTCCTGGGTACGATTGGATGATGGTGGAGCGCAGTGGAACGCACAAAGACTTCCTGTGTAGCGCTGTGTAGCCACGCCCTGACGCGTTTCGTCACTTCCGACTTCAACTGAGGGCGTGGCTACGTGGCGCCGTCAATATCCCTTTATACCCATGTAGCGAACGGCTATTGGATGAATCATCTCTGCCTGTTGGATCTGATTGGTGCTACTTAATCCGGATGTCAGGCAGGACATCAGCCAGGGCTAATGTTGGGTTTAAAAAGAGTATATATCGGGGGAGTCTGAAATTATAAACTTTAATGTGATCAAACATATTTGACCTAATGGAATAAAAAGAGATCTGTGACCTCATTGTTAAAAAAACGTACTATTTGCTGTATTGTCTTAATAGAGCAACGTGGCAGAGTAGTACTGAGTGGGTTTATTCTATATTTTTATAAAAAAACGAGCAGAAGTATAAAATGTCAGCAAAGACTAAGAAGGAGCAGATATTTAATGGTATAATAAGCTTATTTTGTTGTTACGACGTAGAAGTAAAACTTGCTATTTTATTATTATGGAGTGATAGAGGGACGCACATGAGATTGGAGATATCCAATTACTATGGGTGGGCGTGTCTAACTACCCAAATTTACATCGCGGGGATAGCACTGACAAGCTGTGTAGGGCTAAATAGAGATTTTAAATGTGTAGTTTTATGTGAGGAGTATCATATGTATCTCACATAGGTCGCATATACTATAAGTGTGTTTTATTGACCATAAGGTGTTATCTGTTGTTTCCGATAGATAATAGTTATAAGTGCTCGCACACGGAGGTCATAGGTCATCGGGTCAGTGTTATAATAACGCTAGATCACACCCATAACTGTGCATCAATGGTTGGAAACATGTTTTAGGTCTACATACTGAATCAGCGTTCAAAGATTAATCGTGTCTATAGAGAAAACGAATGTTTCTTTTTTTCTTCTTTTTCCCATATCTTCAAACCCCAGAAGTGGCGGCTTCAAGTGTATATCACAGAAGACATTTTCCATGACCCGGATTAGTCATATCTGGCGTGTATGGGTCATATACATGTGTTTAGGCATAAGGAGATATGCGCACATATATATTTCTATAAATGAGTATTTGAAGAGAGTTGGTATAAATATAAATAAAATTAGAATAAATAGATATATCTATAGGTATAGACACATAAAAAATTCCTAAAAATACATATATAAAAAAATCAATTAATTAATTAAAAAATATATATGTATAATATTATGTAAATATATATAAAAGATATATATATAAAATAGAGAATAATGGTTTAAAATATATAAGAGAGGGGAAGTCATATCAAATAAAATTCACTCGGATGGATGTAAAAATTACATATAAAATATGTAAAAAATACCCTTGCATAAAAAAGATTGATAAAAGGATTAAAAATCACTGTATCTTTTTTATATATAAAAAACTATGTGCAAGAGGGAGCGGATATGAGAGGAGGGGGTCTTCGGTGGTCATTCATAGACCATGTAGCATATAGGAGAGAATGTCATACTGTGGAGATGGGAGGAGCCAATATCAATGATCACTAATGAAGCAGTTTATGTCCAATTCTATGTTTAACCCTTTTGGAGCCAGAGTTCCTGCTGAATATATACATTCCGTCTCACGTTTGGATAGCTCCCTGACTTGATTACAGCCCCTCCAGGGTGGTTCAAGGTGGTCTATGCCCCAAAATTTCAAGCCGGCAGGGTTCCGGTTGTGGTGTAACATAAAATGGAGTGACACATTGTGATCTTTATATCCTAATTTGATATTGGCAATGTGTTCAGCTAATCAGATTTTTAGCTTTCTTTTGGTCCTTCCAATATACATCAAGTGACAGGGACATTCGAGCATGTAAACCACATAGGTAGTATTACATGTAATAAAAGATTTTATTGGGAACTGGATGTTGTTAGACGTAGAGGTAAACGTGTCAATATAGTTCCTTAGTCTGTCAGCTTCTTTGCAAGGGAGGCATTTTTTGCAAGGAAAAAAGCCATCTTTATCCCAAAAAGTTGGGTTTTTTTTTGGAGGGGGGGTTTAATCCTGCCTGACATCCGGATTAAGTAGCACCAATCAGATCCAACAGGCAGAGATGATTCATCCAATAGCCGTTCGCTACATGGGTATAAAGGGATATTGACGGCGCCACGTAGCCACGCCCTCAGTTGAAGTCGGAAGTGACGAAACGCGTCAGGGCGTGGCTACACAGCGCTACACAGGAAGTCTTTGTGCGTTCCACTGCGCTCCACCATCATCCAATCGTACCCAGGACACAGCACACCATCGCATCCGCAGCACTAGCGCGGCCCCTGTGGACGGGAGGACACCAGTGAGAGGCGGTGAACTCGTTTTTATTTGGTTTTACTCATTCATAACCACTGTACGGGCATACATTAGGGGCTTGTCATCCAGCTTGGCTAATGGGCTGTTGTGCAGGCGTTACTGTACCATGAATATGTTATTGTTTTTGTCTCCACATATGACCCTGCTTGAGTATTAACCCATACAGTACCAGTCTGATCTGAAGGTTTGTTCTTTTGTGGTAAGCACACATCCCATTATCTTTGGGATTTATCCACAGTTTTTGGTGCATTATCTGGTGCCAGGTGCACTTATACCAGCTATAGATCACCTTCCACACCATCAGTATCATTCAGGTTTCACCATTTTATTTATTTATTTGGATGATTATCCACTTATTAGCGCTGTTTTTATCAATTTGAACACCGGTTCACGCTTATTGATTTTACTTGTCATGTATGCTCGTCTGTACGCGGCCTTACAGGTCTTCTTCCATCCCCCCAACCTGTTATTGGACAGTAAGGCTCCATGCACACTGAAGCTGATAAACTGCAGTTTATTGGCGTTTTGGCTTTTTTTTTAATAAACTGAACTCTATGTTAGCCTATGTGCCCATGCACACTTGGGCGTTTTTTAGTGTTAATGAGCTTTGGAGTTTATTGGCTTTTTTCTGAACGCCCGAAATTTGTGTTCAAAGTGCCGTTTTTTGGCGGAAAAAAACCCTGAAAAACGCTGAAAAAAGGTGCCAGCGTTTTTTAATCCATTAAAAAAAAAAAAAAAGCTGCACTGAAAAACGCTGATTAAAGCTATTGCAAACATGCTAAAAAACTTTGAAAGAGAACTTTTTAGAGCTTTTATCAGCTTCAGTGTGCATGGAGGAACAGAAGACTGTTTAACTCATCTTTCTGTCATTTTACGCTCTGTCAGTATG
The DNA here is from genome assembly GCF_905171775.1 of Rana temporaria. Taxonomy (NCBI): domain Eukaryota; kingdom Metazoa; phylum Chordata; class Amphibia; order Anura; family Ranidae; genus Rana; species Rana temporaria. The sequence goes on along the minus strand of NC_053492.1, from coordinate 422,669,474 downwards.
TCACTTTTTATCACATGACCACTGCAGTGCATCCGACTTAGACTTATTCTCCCACTTCTCCCTGATACAAAGTCAAATTCAGGTACTTACACTACATACATTGAAAAAAACAAACAAATACATTTACACTTGTATTATTTAATACAGAGCTGCATTAATGGAATATGTATAGCTCTCAGGCCCCGTACACACGGCCGAGGAACTCGACGTGCCAAACACGTCGAGTTCAGGGATGAAGCCGCCGAGGAGCTCGGCGGGCCGCCTTCTCCCATAGAACAACGAGAAAATAGAGAACATGTTCTCTATTTTCTCGTCGAGCTCCTCGGCGGCTCCATCGAGCCAAAACTGTACAGACGACAGAGTTTCTCGGCAGAATCCGGCTTTGACCGAGTTTCTCGCCGAATTCTGCCGAGAAACTCTGTCGTGTGTACGAGGCCTCATATCTGCTTGGAGTTCAGCTTTAATTTGCACTCAAAAACTTGTGAAATGGTTCCAAATGAGGCAAAACTTTACCAATCTCATCACTTACTATAAAAGGTGGTGGTTGCAACCCGAACTATCCAGAACTGTACGTATGTGATCCAGCTCATCTGCGTCTACCAAAAAAAACAGAACAAGAAAATTGTTACTGGGTGAAATAACAGTTCCTAGAATTCCATGCAGGTGGAGTATTGTCCATCTGTACTGCTGGGTCTAACCAGACACCGGTGTAAACATTAGTCTGGCAAATAGTGCATTTTCAGTGAGGACACACATTAAAATTTTGGTCCAGGTTATATTTTGGAACATCAAAGTATATCTAAACCCAAAAATACAATTGTAATAAATTGCACTTTACTAAACCTTAGATGTGGTGGCTGAGTTTCCTTTTTTTCGCCTGGTGTTTTGGTCATTAACACACTTCCTGTCATTGGGTAGCTATACTCACTCCACTGTATCCCTGGAGGAACAGTGTAGCAACCTTTGGACAGCAGCATTGTCAACTTGTGTAGAGGATGGTGTTAGATGGACTAGTATATATTTTTTACATTTTAACTATATAAACAAAAGCGGACCGCTGTAAGCACACCTGCCGGTGGGAAATGGTTTGTTTCAATTTTCTATCCTCCACTTTTGCTGGACATTTTGGTCTGTAAAGAAAGTTGAAAAATAAAAGACTTATTGGCCGATCACCAGGTAAAATAATGTTAAGGGGGCTCAGAAAAACAAAAACTGCTGTGATATATAAGAAGGCCAATATGGTGGAATGAGTCTATGGGAGGAGCCCGGAGGGTAATTAAAGCGGAGGTTCACCCAAAAATCCACTTTTTGACATTAGCTGTAGCATACTGCTAACATCTGCAGTACGCTGTTTTTTTTTTTTTTTTACTTGTACTTATCGTTATATGAGCCCTTGTTTTCTGGCTCCGAGTGGGGAATCCTGCAGGGAATGGGTGTTTCTAAGCAAAGAGGAGTTGATTGACGGCTGCTAAGGTGCGTCTTGGCCTCTGTTTAATCTTCAACTGCCATGATGTTGCACATGTGATCAGTTATGACACCAGCCATTGGATGGTTTGACAGTTTGGTTGAGAGCACAACCAATGTGACAGTTAGCATTCCCGCCATGCCAGGAATGTAACTGCTTTTTCAAACTGTTAAATTGATGGGTTTACTTCCGCTTTAAGGATGCTGGAAAGTTCATTTTGAGGGTGAACCTCCGCTTTAAGCAGCCCACTCACACATGCGCTTTGTCGGTTCATGTATGCCCCCTTTTCTTGGCAGACTGACCATACCACCAAGGCACACTTCAGGTTTATTTATGTTGTAAGTCTTGTCGCGTGTTTATGTGATCCACATCTCTCTCGGTCAAAGGACCACGACCATAAAAAATAAAAAAAGTATGACCAAAGCTTTTTTGGCCATACTTTTCTTGTGGGCTACAGGAGTACACTTACCGTATTTTTCGTGCCATAAGGCGCACCGGGTTATAAGGCGCAATATCATTGATCAACTGCTAACGGGTTTATTTTCATACATAAAGCGCACCGGGTTATAAAGCGCATTAAATTAAACAAAGCTCTGATAAGTCAAACTTTAGTCAAATCTTTATTCAGCTTTTTCACAATAACTCTCAACATTGTTCAATTGTAACACATAAAATACAAAACAATACACTGACTGACTTTTTTAGTTTATTCCTCTACCACAAATCCATCAAATTCTTCATCTTCAGTGTCTGAGTTTAACAGTTGGGCGATTTCGGCATCAAGCATGCCCGGATCCCTCTCATCATTTTCAGAGTCAGTCTCGTTGCTGTTTCTTAGCTGTTCAGTGATGATTCCGGCCTTCCTGAAAGCTCGGATGACACTGGAGACTGATACCTTCGCCCAGGCATCCACTGGCAGATAGTGGCGTAACTTGCCCGGCGTTGCCTTCCTGTCTTGGTGAATGTGTGTTCACCTTCTGTAATCCAATGCTTCCACGCAGCTCGCAATTTAACTTTAAACGACCTGTTGACACCAATATCCAACGGCTGGAGTTCTTTGGTTAATCCACCCGGAATAATGGCAAGCACCGAATTTGTTTTCTTCACTTGGGCTTTGACAGTGTCAGCCAGATGGAGTCGCAGATCAATAGGGACGGAGATTTGTGGAAAAAGCCATCCGGTCTCTTGACGTAAACCTCTCTCAGCCACTCACTCATCTTCTCCTCGTCCATCCAGCCCTTTGGGTTAGCCTTTAAAATGACGCCAACCGGAAACTTTTCTTTTGGCAAAGTCTTCCTCTTGAAAATTACCATGGGTGGTAGTTTTTGGCCATTAGCCTGGCAACCGAGAACTACAGTAAAGGATGACTTCTCGTTTCCTGTAGTGCGTATAGATACCGTACTAGTCCCAGTTTACTCAACAGTATGGTTTACGGGGATATCAAAGGTGAGGGGGACCTCGTCCATGTTGGTGATGTGTTCTGGCCGGATCTTCTTTTCATTGATCTTGTTCGTGCAGTAGGTGCGGAAAATGGACAGCTTTTCTTCGTAATCCTTTGGCAGTTGCTGTGAGATAGTAGTTCTTGTGCGGATGGAGGGATTACGCCTTTTCATAAAACGAAAGCACCAAGAGGGACCTCCTCGAAAGCCGTTGATCTCCCATGTCGCGTGCGATCGCTGTTGCTTTGAGTCAAATAGAGACCGTAGAGACGCTTCTACCTGCGGTTCTCTGTTCAATAACCGACTGTTCAATTTTGTCCTCCAACTGTGGCCATCTCGCTTTGTTCCCTCGGAAACTCAGTTTGGTCTTCTTTACCTGGCGCAGGGCGTCTTCTTGCTTCCTCCACTTCCGTACCATTGATTCATTAATGTTGAATTCTCCCGCAGCTGCTCTATTTCCATGTTGTACTGCGTGACTGATAGCGTTAAGTTTGAAATCTGCTTCGTAAGCATGTCTCTTAACAGGAGCCATTTTTGGGGCAGCAGGTATAGAAAATTAATGAATGAATGAATGCACACACCTCCTGACTACGATGGCCGTAATGCTCAATCCAAGCAGCTTCGTAGCTTACCAAGGCTGTGCTAAAACATGTTGACAGATTTTTGAGCGCCGTGTACCACATAAAAACGGTTCTAGGACAGAAAGCACAACCATACATTAGGCCCACCGCATTTTAAGGCGCACTGTCGATTTTTGAGAAAATTAAAAGGATTTTAAGTGCGCCTTATCGTCCGAAAAATACGGTACTTTTTTTCTCCTGTGAACTAGAGTCAGCTTATAGTGCAATATTGCTCAATATTAGCAGAGCCGTACCAGGTTCAGGAAGGATCTGACAATATCGTTGGGGTCCACCCTGCTACCTAATTGACAGCTGGCTCCACCTTTCAGCACATTACAGAGCGAAAGCCAGCTGTACCAACCTCCCCTCCAGGACTGGTGCTGCAGTGTGCACTGGAGGAGCAGAGTGGAGAGCAGTGACTGACAGTCATGGCTCTCCAGGTAGAGCAGACGGAGAGCTGAGTGATCAGTGGTCATGAGATCGCTTAGTTCTTAATATTAGAGTCAGTGTGGGAGAGATGCAGCAACACACAGATCCTTGTTCCATTCTAGTTTGGTCAGTTTGCATCTTCTGTCCATCAAACTTACAGGACAGGACTAAGCAGACTGGGTCAGAATGATATTCATACCGTGTCCACATTCCGAAAGTCGATCCTCTGATCTTCCTCCTCTTCCTCCTCCTCTTCTTCCTCTGTGCTGTACTCTTCCATCACCTCTCCACTGGCAAAATGGATTATCCTTCTGGGGAGTCTCTTCTTCTCCGTGTCTGCCAGCTCCTCTTCCTTCTGTCAGATAAATGCACATAGACACTGAGATTGGAGGCCAATATATTTCAATATTATAGGTCACCAAGTTTGAAAAGCAAAAATACCTTTATCCAACACTCCTTTAGATCTACCACTAACTATGTAGTGCAAGCGACTGCCCAATATGCTACAAACTGAATAGATTGATTGACCGCATACTACATACAAATTTAGGTAAATTTTAAAGAAATTGTGCCGAGATTATTCAATTAAATTGTATAGTGTATGGCCAGTTTAGGGGGTTACCAAATGCACCACAACCTGATTGTACAATCACATCTGTGATAAATCTACAAATGAGCACTTGCAAACAATCAATTAATCACAGAATAAAATATCAAACAAGTCAACACACATGGTATTCTTCTGGACAGTTAGATGGACTGAAAATAATGAAAGTATAATCTATCAGTCATAGATCTTACGATGGACATATATTGATCATTCAATGCAGCTAAACTGAACACATTAAATTCAAATCATAAACCAAAATTCACATTATTTGATCAATTCGCTATCGACAAATTTTGCCAAGTCTATTGGCTGTGGCGGATATTTCCTGATTGTTTCTGGACAGGCAAAAAAAATATCTGCATGCAGGTAAAGAACCAATCAGAACACAGATTTATTTGATTGATTGTACAGATTTACAATAGCTCTCATTTTCAGTCAATCACAAAGTGCAAAACGATACAGTATGGTCCGGAGTCACATACATTGGCGCAAATTTATGCCAGCGTAGTGTATCTAATATACGCTACGCCGACGTCGCGCAGAGAGACAAGCACCGAATTCACAAAGCACTTGCCTCCCACACTGCGCTGGGTTCCCTCGGCGTAAGCCGTCGTAGGTGGAAGTGGGCGTTAGCCATGCTAATGATGCGTGACCCCATGCAAATGATGGGCTGAGTACAATAAGTTACTTAAAACGAACGACGCATGCGCCGTCCCGTGGACGTATCCCAGTGCGCATGCTCAGAATCACGTCGGAACTACTCCCTAAGATACAACGGATCACTGCCTATGACGTGAACGTAACCTACGCCGAGCCCTATTCACGTACTACGTAAACGGCGTAAAATACGACGGCTGTGTTCCCTGGTCCATACCTTTGCATGGGTTGCGCCTCATATATTGGAAATAACTTTATGCCGGACGTACGTTCGTGAATCGGCGTATCTCCCTCATTTGCATATGTGCATAGAAAAATCAATAGGAGCGGCAAATGCGCCCAGCGTAAATATGCGCCCACAATACGACGGCGTAGGCAAGTAGGCGTAGGCGTAGGCGTATCTCAGGATGTGGGCAAGGCGCATAGATACGACGGCGCATAAATACACTTACGTGGCGTATCTCGAGGTACGTCGGCGTAAGTGCTTTGTGAACCTGGGCCTATGTGCTTTGTTGTTCCATAATGTCAATGGAAATCACACCCCAAAATCACCAAAAGTAGTACAGAAACTACTTTTGGGAATCAGTGTGTAACCAGGGCTTAGTCACCATTCACATCGAAGCAATTTGACATGTCAAATTGCATGGAAAAAAAAAAAAAATCGCAGTCTGTTGCCGGCAAAGACACTGTCCCAATTGATGCAACGCCTACTTTGTGGCACCGCACCGATTTGCAAAAGTAGTTCCTGCACTATTTTTGGCAATTTAAATAGCCATCTATGCATGAGAACCCGCACAGATGTTTTTCACATCGCCCCGCACTCGCACTGAAATGCAGGTTTGAAAACGTGCGAATTCAGCTGAATTTAAAACCCGCCTTTAGTGTAAACGTGGGCTGAAAGCTGATCTCCAGGTATGATCATAAAGCAGAGTGCCACCCAAAAAAGAGATTTTTAATACAGCTTACCTGTAAAATCTTTTTCTTGGAGTACATCACGGGACACAGAGCGGCATTCATTACTATATGGGTTATATGGAGTACCTTCAGGTGTAGACACTGGCAATCTCAAACAGGAAATGCCCCTCCCTATATAACCCCCTCCCATAGGAGGAGTACCTCAGTTTTGTAGCAAGCAGTATGCCTCCCAAAATGGTCCTCAAAAAAGAGGGGTGGGAGCTCTGTGTCCCGTGATGTACTCCAAGAAAAAGATTTTACAGGTAAGCTGTATTAAAAATCTCTTTTTCTTTATCGTACATCACGGGACACAGAGCGGCATTCATTACTATATGGGATGTCCCAAAGCAATGCTTACAATGAGGGGAGGGAGAACATCTCCAAGACAAAAGGATTTAATTTAGAGATATACTCAAATCATAATAAATCCAACTTAGTTGAGAAAAATAATTTTTAAATTTTAAATTTAACTCAAAAAAGAGGAGCCCCCGGAATCCGAGGGTCTCAAACTGCAGCCTGCAGCACTGCCTGCCCGAAGGCAGTATCAGTATTCCTTCTTACGTCCAACTTGTAGAATTTTGTAAACGTGTGGACAGAAGACCAGGTTGCCGCCTTGCAAACTTGAGCCATAGAGATCTGGTGGTGTGCTGCCCAGGAGGCGCCCATGGCTCTAGTAGAATGAGCCTTTAATGATACTGGAGGAGGCAACCCTTTCAAGCCGTAGGCCTGAGTGATTAATTGCTTAATCCACCTAGAAATGGTGGACTTTGCAGCTGCCTGCCCCTTCTTGGGCCCATCCGGTAGAATGAACAGCACATCTGTTTTCCGGATCTTCTTTGTAGCTTTAAGATAGGCCTTCATGGCCCTGACAATATCCAAGGTATGCAGCAACCCTTCCTTTCTGGAAGTAGGTTTAGGGAAGAAGGATGGTAATACCAAATCCTGGTTCAAATGAAAACTGGATATGACCTTCGGTAGGAAGGAAGGATGAGGGCGGAGAACGACCCTGTCCTTATGAAAAACAAGATATGGTTCCTTACAGGATAAGGCCGCCAGCTCCGAAACTCTTCTTGCGGAAACTATGGCAACCAAAAATACTAACTTCCTTGTCAGTAGAACCAAAGGAATATCAGCCAACGGCTCAAACGGTTGTTTCTGTAAACTTGACAGAACAAGATTTAAATCCCACGGACAAAGCGGGGATTTAACTGGAGGTCTAATACGTAAGACCCCTTGAAGGAAGGTCTTAACCAGCGAGTGGGTGGCCAGCGGCCGCTGAAACCACACTGACAGAGCAGAAATCTGTCCTTTGATTGTGCTTAATGCCAATCCTTTATCCACTCCTAGCTGGAGAAAACTTAATACTCTATCGATGGTAAATTTGCGAGAAAGCCATCGCTTGGACTCACACCAGCCTACATAGGCCTTCCAGACCCTGTAATAAATCACCCTAGAGACCGGTTTCCTGGCTCTGATTAGGGTAGAGATTACTTTCTGAGACAGACCTCTACCCCTGAGAATCAGGGATTCAGCTTCCAGGCCGTCAAATTTAGATGCCGTAAGGCAGGGTGGAGGATCGGACCTTGCGATAGCAGGTCTGGCCGTAGAGGAAGAGTCCAAGGGTCTCCCACTACCATCCTTAAGATTAGTGAGTACCATGCCCTTCTGGGCCATGCTGGAGCTACCAGGATGACTGGTATGTGCTCCACCCGGATCCTGCGCAGCAGGCGGGGTAGTAACTGGAGCGGGGGAAACGCATAAAGAAGTTTGAACTGATGCCAAGGGCAAACCAACGCATCGGTTCCGCAGGCCATCGGATCCCTTGAGCGGGATATGAACCTGTCTAGTTTCTTGTTGAGTCTCGATGCCATGATATCCACGTCCGGCACTCCCCATCTTTGGCAGAGTGCTTGAAAGACTTGTGGATGCAGAGACCATTCCCCCGGCCATAGAGTCTGGCGGCTTAAGAAGTCCGCCTGAAAGTTGTCCACTCCTGGAATGAATATTGCCGATATGCAGGGCACATGAGCCTCTGCCCATAGGAGAATCAAGCTCACCTCTCTCTGAGCGGCTTGACTCCTGGTTCCCCCTTGGTGATTTATGTATGCCACGGCCGTGGCATTGTCTGATTGAATTCTCACCGGGAACCCCTGCAATTTTGACGTCCAAGCCCTGAGGGCTAGTCGAGCAGCTCTGAGCTCCAAGATGTTGATGGGCAACTGCTTCTCTGGCTTTGCCCAAGTACCTTGGCGAGTGCAACCATCCAAAATTGCTCCCCAGCCCGTCAGGCTGGCGTCTGTGGTCACTATCTTCCAAGCCACTGGGCTGAAAGACTTCCCTTTCAGTAGATTCTGAGGGTCTAACCACCAACACAGACTTTGTCGGACTCTTGATGAGAGTGGCAACGGGATATCCAAGGCCTGTGGCCTTCTGCTCCATGCTGACAGGATGGCTGCCTGTAGGATGCGAGTGTGGCTCTGGGCGTATGGTACCGCCTCGAATGTGGCCACCATCTTGCCTAGTAACCTCATACATAGGCGAATAGTCGGTTCTTTCTTGCTTAGAACCAGTAGGATTAATTCCTTGATGGCTTTTACCTTCCTCAGAGGTAGGAACACTCCTTGTTGTTCTGTGTCTAATCTCATGCCGAGATATTCCAACTGCCTTGTGGGCTGGAAAGCTGACTTTTCTCGATTTAGGACCCAGCCGAACCTCTCGAGGTATTGGACCGTGAGGGCCACTGCTCGCTCCAAGCCGGGAGACGAGTGGTCTATGACTAGGAGGTCGTCCAGGTATGCTAGGATCGTGACCCCTTGGATCCTTAGCTTGGCTAGGATCGGAGCTAGGACCTTCGTGAACACCCGGGGGGCCGTAGCCAACCCGAAGGGAAGCGCCACGAATTGGAAGTGACGCGAAGCCACCATGAAGCGTAGATATCTTTGATTTGGCTGATAAATTGGAACATGAAGGTAGGCATCCTTTATGTCTATGGACGCCATGAAGTCGTCCTTCTGGAGTGTGGCAGCTGCTGACCGCACGGATTCCATCCGAAATGAGCGGATCTTTAGATATGCATTTACCATCTTTAGGTCCAAAATTGGCCTGACATCTCCATTGGGGATGATGAATAGGTTGGAGTAGAAACCCAGCCCCTGTTCCAGGCTGGCCGGAATCCGAGGCGGATCGTTTGGAATCCTCGACTCCTGGAAATGAGGAGGAGGAAACCTTAGGAAATCTAATTTGTAGCCTGTGGCCACGGAAGACCGTACCCACTCGTCGGGAATGCTGGCTTCCCAAATCTCTGAAAAGAGTCACAGCCTTCCCCCCACCTTCGTGGGTGGGGGCGCCCCTTCATAAGGTTGGCTTGGGGGCTGGTTTTGCTGGTTTGCGAAACCACTGCCTTTTGCCTCTAACAGCCTGTCCTTGTGATTTGCTGTTGAAGCCGAAGTTTGCTTTTGCAGGAGGCCGTCGATACTGCTTGGCATTAGAGGGCCCCTGCCCAGGGGAATACTGTCGTTTAAACGCAGGCCCCTGAACCTTCTTCTTAGTTGGCAAGAGAGTACTCTTGCCGTTTGAAATGGTCTGAATGTATTTATCTAGGTCTTCTCCGAAGAGTCGTCCTCCATGGAAGGGGAACCCTACCAGGAGCTTCTTGCATGGGGGCTCAGCCTCCCAGCTTTTTAACCATAAGAGTCTTCTCATATGGATAAGGGATAACGATAAACGTGACGCTTGCTGGATAGAATCCTTGATTGCGTCTACCGTAAAACATATGGCCTTAGGGACATCCGAAAATTCTTCTGCCTGCTGGGCAGGAATAAGTTTAAGCATCTGCTTAAATTGATCCGATAATGCTTGAGCGACCCCAATCGCAGCCACAGCTGGCTGTACTACTGCCCCTGCAGTAGTGAAGGAGTTCTTAAGTAGTGCTTCCAAGCGCTTATCAACTGGATCCTTGAACACCTGTATGTTTTCTACAGGGCATGTTAACGATTTGTTAACACATGAGATGGCTGCGTCCACTGCAGGAGTAGCCCATCTTTTGGAAAATTTTTCTTCCATAGGATATAGGACAGAGAACTTCTTAGGTGGTAAGAAGATCTTATCTGGCTTGTTCCAATCTTGGAACAAAACTCCCTCTAATAGAGGATGGATCGGAAACACAGCATTGCTTTGAGGCGCCCTCAGTGAACCCAAAGCTGAAACCGTCGATACCTGGAGATCTGGTACTGGCAAGTTGAATGCCCTATGGACCAAGTCCGACAATCCTTGAATCCACCAGCTCTCCCTCAGGGAGACTGCCCCAGACTCCTCTGTATCCGGATCTTCGATCCCTGAACCTACTTGGTCCTTGTCCAAGAGGTCGTCCAATTCCCCTGAGGAAAGGACCTCCTCTTCTGAGGGTCCGCGCTCGGGCGACGGAGATCTATTCCGCTTACTGCCCCGCATAGCTGCGGCTATCATTTTACCCATGCTTTTCTGCATCTCTTTTAAAGAGGTGAGTAATACCTCCTCCGTGACCATCTTAGGGTTGGACTGACCCGCGTCAGCTCCAGCCCCAGATCCCGATGGCCCCAAGGCTCCCTGTGGGGAAAGCAGCGGCATAGCATTGTCCGAGACCTCAGACTCTCTGGGGGAATCCCCACCTCTTGTACCCTTGTTTTTTGATGCCATGGTACAATACCGAGGTACACCTGCTACTTATTGGTACCTGGGACTTATAAATAGTTAAATGCCCAAACACCTGTTTGGGGGATAAAAAATGCTTCCTCTCCCCTAGATGACACTTCTCTTTTTTTTTTTTTTTTTCAAAAAAAAATCTTTTTTTTTTTTTTTTTTTCAAATCTAGGAAAGAAAAAACATTCTGTCCCCCTGAGTAGTATTGCAAGAAAAACTATGAGATGGAAAAGAAACAGCCTATTCCTAGGCTTGAAAACAGTCTTTCTGAAGACTGCAATATTCTTTCTGGCCACTGTGTGTCCTCGGCGCCCCGTGCTTGCCGTTCTGGTCTTTCCTCCTCAGTTCCAAAGTATTGAATGAGCTATATGGAACAAACAAGGAAGGGCCGCCCCTTCCTTAAGCCACTGACCCGCCCTTCCCCCCCAGCAATCTCAAACAGGAAATGCCCCTCCCGACAGGGGGGGGGTGGGGTTGGGAGGAAGGGACTTCTCTGCTCCAGCAAACTGCAGCCATGAGGAGGTCAGCGTTTTGCCTGCTTTGCAGGCCGTGAGGAGGAAGACTGAATGGAGCATCGCCTGGAGGCTTGCAGGTAAGCACAGCTCTCTGACACACACATATATTTTTATATAACACAGGCCCCACTCAATGCTTTTCCAACACTACAAGGGAGGTCACATCTTATGGGGAATAATACATATAGAGCCATCCTATCTTTATGATATGTGACTAGTTTGCCAGATGCAGTGCATAACTTTAGGCATGTCCCCTGTGACCCCCCAGAAAAAACCTGCTAAGAACCAAGTTCCGCAAGTTTTCCCCTCACTTACCTGCTCCATGCCGCAGGACTTTGCCAAGCAAGAGGCCCAATCTTCCCCCATCTCGGTGGGGATGTCTAGACCTTCAGGCCCTGGGTTCCTATGAAGGATCCACTGTCCTGGGCCCATATAGCACTCTGGCAACAGAAACATTAGGCACCCAAAGGTTTCTAAGTTCTGGGCCCAGGGTCCAGCTCTCTAAAAAGAAAAGCATTATGGGCTATACCCCAAGGGTTTGGGGTCCGGTTACTGACCACTTTAGCGCTGAGGCTTTTTTGGACAGAACCGGTTAGCTCACCTAATCCCAAGGATGTGGAGGCAAGCTAAACCATGACTAACACCTAAGACACTGGCGGAAAAACTGAGGTACTCCTCCTATGGGAGGGGGTTATATAGGGAGGGGCATTTCCTGTTTGAGATTGCCAGTGTCTACACCTGAAGGTACTCCATATAACCCATATAGTAATGAATGCCGCTCTGTGTCCCGTGATGTACGATAAAGAAAGTGGAAGCTCCCCTCATCAATTTCCTCCCCTCCTTTGGTGCCACATTTATCACCTTTTGGAGGGGGGGGCTTTTTGGGGAGCGGATACCAGTCAAAAACAGGTATCCGCTCCCACTTCCGCGTAAGGGCGCCCCTGCAACCTATGTAATTTCCCCCCGCTGCCTTCTGGGAGACACACACACACAGGTCCTATAAGACAACGGGACCATTCAGAAAGCGCAGCGCGACTCATGCATGCACAGTAGGAAACCTCAAGGCTTCACTTCCTGTTTCCCTTAGTAAGGATGCCTGCGCCTGCACCCAGAGCCAATGGATGGCTCGGCTTCGGGTGCTGACATCGCAGGCACCCTGGACAGGCAAGTGTCATAGCTGCTGACTTAAAAATGTTCCCCCCAGGCTGGAACTTCGCTTTGGAGGCCTTGTTCACACATGGCACACTACAGTATACACCTGTAGTGCCTGGTTACTAGCTCTGACCAGGCTGATTTGTTTAAACTTGGGTCTCTGTCTCAGCTTGGCTGTGCTGTGGGCTCATTCTGTCGCTTCTGGGGTGCTGATTCCACCCCAGGACAACAGGTGGCAGCAGTGGAGTCGAGGTTTAGGTGCTTTTCCCCAGCAGCCTATCAGGAGGGGTTTTCCTCGCTGTGCATGCTGGGTGAGGGTAATTATGGGGCAGACACCATTGACCTGGGTCTTCTTCCAATGTGGCACCCACCTTTAGGGTGACCACATCACTGAGCCCTGGCGAAATGGCCTTCCAGACCGGGGGGGCGCGTGCCACGTGGTGTTCCTGGTTCCAGGACCACGTTGAGACTCAGCGAGACTGCACGGACACAGCCGATGCTCCCAATCTGCATATCTGTCCATACGGGTGTGTGTCCCTGATTGCAGACAGTATGAGAATGGAGATCGGGACCCGCACCCACAAAGATTTGGGAGCATCGGCTGTATCCATGCCGATCAGGGGCGGACTGACAACTCATGGGGCCCCCGGGTAATAGGAGATTATGGGGCCCCCGGGCAATAGGAGATTATGGGGCCACACAGTACTGTATACACACACATATAAAGTATACATACACAGACACACAATATACACACAGTATACATACACACACTGAGAAGGTACTGGAGAGGCGGGGCAGCTATAATCTTGGGATTTTTAGACCAAAAAGATGTCGGTAAGGGACATTTCAGGGACAGATGTAAACAAAACACAGATTTTTACATACTGTCCCTGGTTTTACTGAGGCTGGCCACCCTGATCGGGCCCCCTAGTGGCATGGGGCACTCGGCTGTGCCCGAGAGCCCGAATGGTCAGTCCGCCCCTGGTCCCGATTGACATCATCCGCCGTCAGCTGGAGTCGGGGAATACACTTTTACAAACTGTCAACTTTCAGACAACTGTCTCTGTGATAAAAGTTCATCTAATCCCTTGCTGGGCCTGCTGTCCAATAGGGTTCTTAGCTTGACTGCAAAAGAAAAGAAGCAAAGAGCAATTCATAAAAGGTACACCTGCGCCTAAAGGGCGACTGTAACTCACCATTATGGCATTCCCGTCAGACATGTCTGCAGTCTAGTATTTCTTTTTTCTTCCTAAAGTCAGGTGGAAAAACAAGAAAATCAAGATGTGGGAGGATAACTAGTAACAAAGTTCCTGGGGGAGGAGAGAGGACAATGTGAGGTTGGCATACAGGTTGTTACAATACGATTATGCATACCAACCACTGAGACTGGACATGCAAAGTGTGACATGTTTGGATGGCTTAAAGCTGAACTCCGGCTTAAACTTTCAAGTAAATATATTCCTCAACACAAATGATATCAAATGAAGTCAACAACCTTATGTGCACCAAATCCAGATATTACCTGGTAAAAGTAGTAGTGACATCATCACTGTGCTGTGTATAGCAGAGCTGTGGGAGAGACCCAGCAGTCCCACCCACTACAGGCTGTCTGCAAAAACTACAGGAGGGGCGGAGACAAGACCAGTCACCCTGCACAAGCAGAGAGAGCAGCAGTGACCGGTCTTTATTACAGATAAATACTGCACAGAGGGAATGTTTCACACTGGATTACTGCACAGATCTGGAGGAAATAAACAAAAGCACACCAAGAGTCAAGTAAGAATACACGTGTCATTGACTTGACAAGTATAATTTTTATGTAAAAATTACTTTCTTTCAATAAACTAGTTTTAAAAAAATAAAATAATTACACATGTCTCGGTTATTTAGACAATGGGCTCCATTCATAAAGCACTATCCACCACTTTAAGATCAGCGGTAAAATATCTCATAGTGTATTTCAAAAAAATAGTTGCAACTGATTAACTACTTGACCACCAGGCCTATTTTGGCACTTCTCTCCTTCATGTAAAAATCACTATTTTTTTGCTAGAAAATTAATCAGAACCCCCAAACATTATATATATTTTTTAGCAGAAATCCTAGGGAATAAAATGGCAGCCATTGCAACTTTTTTTCCCTCGCACAGTATTTGCGCAATAATTTTTCAAACACCTTTTTTTGGGAAAAAAAAGCGGTTTAATGAATTAAAAAATAACAAAACAGTAAAGTTAGCCCAATTTTTTTGTATAATGTGAAAGATGATGTTACGCCGAGTAAATTGATACCTAACATGTCACGCTTTAAAATTGCACACACTCATGGAATGGCGCCAAACTTTGGTACTTCAAAATCTCCATAGGCGACGCTTTAAATTTTTTTACAGGTTACTATTTTCGAGTTACAGAGGAGGTCTAGTGCTAGAATTGTTGCACACGCTCTAACGCACGCGACGATACCTCATATGTGGGGTTTGAACGGTGTTTACATATGTGGGCGGGACTTGCATGCGTGTTCATTCTGCGCGCGAGCTACCGGGGACAGGGGCGTTTTAAAAAATATATATTTCATTTTATTTTTATTTTACTTAATTTCTTTATTTTTACACTTTTATTTTTATTTTATTTAATTTTTTTATCACTTTTATTCCTATTACAAGGAATGTAAACATCCCTTGTAATAGGAATAGTGTGTGACAGGTCCTCTTTATGGAGAGATGTGGGGTCAATAAGACCCCACATCTTTCCTCCAGGCTTACAAGCATGAAATCGGTGAAAAAACATTCACCGATCTCACACCGACAGCCGCGATTGTGGCTTTGATTACTTAAGGGGAAGCGGGCGTGACGTCATAACGTCGCGCCCGGGCCTCCGACGGTCATAGAGATGACTGTGACCGTCTGGTCACCAGTCATCTCTATGGTTCTTCAGCGAGCGCCGGCCGATTCGCTCTCTGGGCCCCCGATGGCACGGGAGAGCCCGGAGAAGCACCGGATGGCGGCGGGAGGGGGGGGACGTCCCCTCTCGCTGCCTATAAGAACGATCAAGCGGCGGAACTGCCGCTTTGATCGTTCTTATTGTGCACAGAATCGCCGGCTGAAGACGGTGATATCTTAATGATGCCTGTAGCTGCAGGCTTCATTCAGATATCACCGCACAAAGTCGAGGACGTATATTCTCGTACTGCGGTGGGCAAGTAGTTAAAAAACACTACTAAAATAGTAGTGGAAGCTTGCAGAATTTTAAACGCTGCCAGTTACCGCATCCTTAACAACTACAACTCATCTGCTGTCAGCGGGATTCCCCGCTGACAGCAGAATGTAAACAAAGGAAGAGCCAGAATAAATAAATTGAAAACAAAACAGCATGGGGGTCCCACCCAATCCATACCAGGCCCTTTGGGTCTGGTATGGATTTGTAGGGGATCTCCATTCCCCCCTCCCAAAAAAAAAACGCATTGGGTTCCCCCAAAATCCATACCAGATCCTTATTCGATTATGCAGCCCGGGAGGCCAGGATAGAAGGGGGGGTAGTTCCCCCCACCCTTAACCATACCAGGCCACATGTGCTAACAATAGGGGGTGGGTGCTTGGAGGGGTATCCCCCCCCCTCAAGGCACCTCGTCCCTTATATTGGTGAAGGCAAGGGCCTTTTCGCCACAACCCCACAACCCTGGCCCGGTGGTTGTGGGGATGCGGGGGTGACTTATTGGTATCTGTAAGCCCCTTTACCAAGGTGGGTCCCCAGATTCCGACCCCCCCCCCATGTGACAGAGTATGGTGGGGTATATATTACCCCTACTCATTTACCAGATAAATAGGCAAAGTAAATAAAAATGAAGAGACCGTTTTTGACGAGTCCGTTATTAAAAAAAAAGCTGTTTTCCATGTAACAGAGAAGCCTGGCACCAATGACATAACATTCTTCTGCCAAATGTTATTGAATTGACACCGCCCTTCACTGACACGTTTCAAAATTACAGGTTTAGTCATAGAGATGAAGGTGGTCCGGGGAAAAGATATTTAAATACCAACTTTAACCATTTATCTATGAAGATACGTTTATAAACGGCACGTGATTAAAGCAAACTCACGGCTGCTGCTGCTGCATCCATGAGCTTGGCACCAGCTTTAACAGCCGGCGAAGGCGATTCAGATAAAAGTGATCCAGGTGGCTCTAGAGCTTTTAATGGGGCACTCTCAAAGTGCCCCCCCCCCCTCTTCTCTGTTGGCAGGTTCACACTATATTCGGTGCAAATTCACAGCGAATTCGGCACTGCATCTAAATCGCAACCCGTTCGTGTGAAACGTTTGCGAAGTGTATGTTAACGAGACCCCGCAATCATTTTGCAAAAGGCAGCGTGATTTGCAGAATTGGATCGCATGGATGCAATTTAAGCTATACAAATCTATGGCTCAAATCGCACCCCTGAGACACCGCAGACACTTTGCACAGGAATGTTACATGTGGTTTCTCGCACCGCAGCAGTGTGAACCTCAACCCAGGCTGTATTTTTCCTGAAAATATGCAGTTTGATAACTAGCTGCTCAAATATTGTGCGACATTAAAAATTGCAACCACCACCATTTTATTCTCCAGGGTCTCTACTTTTAGAAAACATCATTTTTGGGGAGGTTACAGTAATTTCTAGCAAAAAAAAGAAAAGAAAAACACAGATTTAACATATGTGCAAAAAACTAAAAAGTTGCCCCAGTAGGCAAGTGGTTAATCAACACTCATGACTTTTCTTAAAGCGGTGGTTCCCCCTTAAAAACAACTTTTTTTTATTCCACTGCCCCCCCACATTACAATCGAATTAAGGCTCTTATTTTTTTTTTTTTGCTGCTGTACATACCTTGATACAGCATCTTCACCCGTCCCGCGGGAGTGGGCGTTCCTCACATGCTGTTGATTGACGTTTTGCCCAAAAACGAGCTCTCCCCTGTCGCGTAAGCCACGTCACGGTTGGCGAAAGGAGCCGAACGGCGATGCGCATGCGCAGTATAGCGCCGACTCGCCGTTCGGCTCCTTTCGCCAACCGTGACGCGGCTTACGCGACAGGGGAGAGCTCGTTTTTGGGCAAAACGTCAATCAACAGCATGTGAGGAACGCCCACTCCCGCGGGACTCGCAACCCGGATGCACGGGTGAAGATGCTGTATCAAGGTATGTACAGCAGCAAAAAAAAAAATAAGAGCCTTAATTCGATTGTAATGTGGGGGGGCAGTGGAATAAAAAAAAGTTGTTTTTAAGGGGGAACCACCGCTTTAAGTGGATAAATATATGTATGACTGCAAGTACATAGTTATTCTTGCTCTAAGGCTATGGATTCCATGTAGGCACCAGCAATTGTTTTCAATATTTATGTGGTGCTTACAGGAATCCATAGCCTTAGAGCAAGAATAATTATCTACTTACATTCATACATATATTTGCTATGTGTCCCTTTAGGAAAAAGTAATGTTTGTTGATTGAAGGCTGTTAAAGACATTATAAATATTCCTACCTGTACCTCGTGTTTTTCACCTTCGTAACATGTGCATTGATCATGTAGTTTCATGGTGTTATTTGTTGCTCTGTACGCACATCCTATAGTAGAGTAAATCTTCATATTTCTATGTCAGAAGTTTCAAACATGAGGCGTGTGGCATATCACTGCACACGTTAATGCATGACCCCTGTCTGTAGTCTAAGAACTGACACTTCCTGTGAAGAAACTACATATCCCACAATTCCTGGGCAGGGCCTTCTTATCGCATGGGCGCCCCTGGGCCAGTGGTTAATTTTGGTTTTGTGCTGCCCAAGGCAAGACTGAAAACAGGCGCGCACCCCCCACATCTAAATCTGTCCCATCCCAGCCATTTTAAACTTGCGCACGCCTGTGCAAGGGCTACAAAGGACATACATTTTACTATCCATAGTTGATGCTTTAAAAGCCTCTACAGGTTACCACTTTAGATTTACAGAGGCGGTCTAGTGCTAGAATTACTGCCCATGGTCTGATGTTCGCGGTGATACCTCACATGTGTGGGATGACCACTGTTTGCAAGCGTGCAGGACTGATACACGCGTGCGTTTGTGAGCATGGGAGGATGGGGGCACTTAAATCTTTTTATTTTATTTTGATAAAAAAAAAAAAAAAAAAAAAAAAAAAGAATTTAACACTGTTGCTTTATTTTATTTTTTTATCGCTGTCACAAGAAATGTAAACATCTTTGTGACAGCGATAGGCAGTGAAAGGTCCTCTTTTTGGAGAGATCTCAGATCCCTCCTCTGCATTGAAAGTATTCAAAAACACCAAGATCTGTGATTTTGAATGCTTGTGATTTTTCAAAACTGCTGCTGATGATTCCAGAGTAAACAGACAGTGATGTCATGTTATGGCTTCCGGTCTACTGTTACAAACAGCCAAGCAAAGCTGATCCTGGTGATCTGCTGATATGGTTCCTCCTATCGATATGGTTCCCCTTTTGACTGCGCAGGCGCAATCCGAGCCGACGGAAATCACTGAACCTGAGCAGCTGTAGCAAGAGGTCCAGGGCGGCGTGCAATTTGCTTTAAGTGGCCAGTCAGCCTCACGTCCTCGCTTCGCTCGGACAGCTCGCTGCGCTCGCTCAGCCTCCTTGCTCTTTTTTTAACATCCTCCAATCCACGGGAATGTTTTTTTTTTATGTCACAATGTAGAGAATAAGATTTCCTATCATCTGTGCCCAGTCTTGCCACACAGAGTTAATCCAGCTCTGAGCAATCCTCTTTTGATTGTTCAGTGAAATAAAACCGACTTCCAGATAAAGACCAAAGTCCTTGCTTGAGTTACAGTTTATTTACATATCTCGTGCACTAGCTTGCAGACATGCACAGCTTATTGTCTATGTATATTCTGATGGCTGTTTACACTGAACTGTGGATCACCCCATATTTTGAAAACATTTAATCAAAACACAGGAAAGACAGCCAATCCTGGGAGAGCTGGACGGGAGAGGAGAGGAGGAGAGGGGAGGGGATGTGAATTGTGCACTTTACAGATGCTGTGCATGTCTGCAAGCTAGTGCACGAGATATGTAAATAACCTGTGACTCAAGGAAAGAATTTGGTCTTTATCTGGAAGTCTGTTTTATTTCACTGAACAATAAAAAGAGGATTGCTCAGCGCTGGATTAACTCTGTATGGCAAGACTGGGCACAGACGATAGGAAATCTTATTCTCTACATTGTGACATAAAAAAAAAGTTTTGGGTTTACATCCACTTTAAGGAATGAGCCTTGATGCCACCCGAGGTTCAGAGATTTCCGTGGGCTTCGTCTCATCTGCGCCTGCGCAGTGAAGCAGGGAACCATCTCGATAGTGGAACTAGATCGACAAGACACTGGCTTTGCTTGGCTGTCTGGCCAGCCAGTGGCTCGGGTCTCCTGGTGGGATGGGAGAGCCTCGGAAGGCAGTGGGGTGACGATATGTCGCCTCCTCACATCTGCTTTAGCCCCCTGCATTGCACACGGTTGCGGGGAAGTTGCAGCACGGCCCCTTTTATTTGAATGGGTTGCATTCTGCGCGCCAAATGCAACTGGGTGTATAATTCTTGCCGCATAGATCATCATGTATTCCGCTTGGCCCCGCAGGAGCCGCGGCTCTGCCGGAATAGTGCGGCGCTGACTGTATGAGTGTCGCTCACTGTGCATTGCTGTGCAGGCCTTACACACAAACACAATCATCTCTGCAGGCAGCGTTTTCTGTGTAAGAATTGGATTGGCTGATTCCGCTGCCTGCCAGACCCCGCCAATCCCTATTGTGAATACCGTGCCGGCCAATGAGGTGCTGAGCGCAGTTAGGGTTGCCACCTCATCCCTTTAAACCCGAACACATAGTAATTACACAGGTTCTGGGGCTAATTTAATGTCGATAAGGCACCAAGTGAGTTTAATTAGCAGCACCTTAATCAGCCAGAGAACCTGTGTAATTAATATGTTTTCGCTTTTAAAGGGATGAGGTGGCAACCCTAAGCGCAGTGTGCCACCCGCCTCTACACAACATGATGTCATTCCCTCCTCCAGTCCCACCCACAACAGAGGGGCCTGCGCAGTCCTACACGGTGTGGAGGTGAGAAGGTACTGTATGGCCTGTAATAAGCATTGCTGCCTGTAGATAGACAGAATACAGTCTGCAGTCATATTCAGAGTTCCCTGTAGTCAGTATTATGGCATGTAAAATATATAACACCAGGGCTTTTTTTCAGGGGGAACTTGGGGGAACTCAGTTCCACCACCTCTGGCTCAGACCCTTTGGTGCCTTCTCACCACAATCACTTGTAAACACCGAAGTCTGGTTTCTGTGTTTACAAGTGGCAGCTTTGTAACCCCCTGAACTCTGCACTCTGTATGTAATGCAATTTTGGTATTTACTGCCCCTTTAAGATCCTTCTACTGTTTGTGAAATCTGAACGGGTCGTGGTTGAGTTCCTGCACCTATTTTCTGAGAAAAAAAGCACTGTATAACACAATGCATATAACAGGTGCAAAGATTTCTAAAGCGCATTCAGTGCAATCAATAGTGTATGAACAATATAGGAAATCAATAGCAAAATATTACATAAAAAAGAAATATGTAAATAATGAAATAAAATATGTACTAATTAAAGAGCAATAAGTGCACTAATTAAAGTGCAAAACCTAAAAATCAGCTAGAGATGAATTTCAAACATAAATACCAGTGCAATATTTAAAAAGGGTGCAGATCTCTGCAAAAAATCATATGGGTCTGAAGTCCATTTAATGATGATCAAACACCCATCACCAAAGTAAAAATAGAGGCTTACCAGAAAGATTGCAACCCCTCCCCCCTTACTCAGGGAAGTCATACAGCACTTGACTGGATCTCTGATCCACTGAAGAAAAGCCCAGCTGCTCTCTCAGGTGTCCTTAACCACTTAACCCCCGGACCATATTGCTGGTCAAAGACCAGAGCACTTTTTGCGATTCGGCACTGCGTCGCTTTAACTGGCAATTGCGCGGTCGTGCGACGTGACTCCTAAACAAAATTGGCGTCCTTTTTTTCCCACAAATAGAGATTTCTTTTGGTGGTATTTGATCACCTCTGTGGTTTTTCGTTTTTGCGCTATAAACAAAAATAGAGCAACAATTTTGAAAAAAAATTATATTTTTTACTTTTTGCTATAATAAATATCCCCCAAAAATATATAAAAAAACAATTTTTTTCATCAGTTTAGGCCGATACGTATTCTTCTACATATTTTTCGTAAAAAAAAATCACAATAAACGTGTATTGATTGGTTTGCGCAAAAGTTATAGCGTTTACAAAATAGGGGGTAGTTTTATAGCATATTTATTGATAATTTTTTTTTACTAGTAATGGTGGACACTTTGGACACATTTTTGGGACCATTGGCATTTTTATAGTGATCAGTGCTATAAAAATGCATTGGATTACTATAAAAATGCCACTGGCAGGGAAGGGGTTAACACTAGGGGGCAGGGAAGGGGTTAAGTATGTTCCCTGGGTGTGTTCTAACTGTAGGGGGGGTGGCCTCACTAGGGGAAATGACTGATCGCTGTTCATACATTGTATGAACAGACGGTCAGGCATTTCTCCCCTGACAGGACCGGGAGCTGTGTAATGAGCAATCGCGGGTGCCCGGCGGCGATCGCGCCCGACAGGCACACGCACCGGAGTCAGGGACGAGCCCCTAGTGGCCGCGTAAAGAGCCGACGTATAGCTACGGGCTCTCGCGCAGGGGAGCCGACCTGCCACCGTATAACTGCAGCGGCTGGTTGGCAAGTAGTTTATTGGTAAACCAAAAAGCTCTCAACTAAGGATGAGCTCCAGCGTGTTCGCATAGTACACGTGTAGAGCCCGCCAGGAAGTCTGCACGGCGCTGTGCTAATCACAGCCAGGGAGACATTTCCCGGACTGCGGGCTTGTAGTCCAACCAGAAGTAGCGGTTCAGCCGGATGGGGAACCAGCTGTGGTTGGAGGTTGAGGGGAAGCTGTCTAAGGTTGCTGTATATATATGTTAATTCGCGCTGAATATTAACTTTAGAAAATGCAAATCGTGCTGATAAGTGATTAAAAAGAAACTATCAAGTGTCAAATTAATAGGCAAAAACGATACAAGTAAAGTCCAATTGCATAAATATACACCAGTGGTTTTCAATGAAACAACACCCAGATCAGTGTGATGATTGAAGGAAGGTGTGATGTGATCTCAAACAACGTGCTCCTGCTTCACAAGTAGATACGCCTCTTCCACATTAACCACAACTCATGGAAAATAAAAGAGAGATACTCACATAGCGCAGCTGAGTGTAAAACAATACAAAGAGGATAAATGGTCTCTAACAATGGCACACTCACGAATCCACCGATTAAAAGCCGCATATAGCAACAATACACCGATCCTTCATTAAGCCGCTCAGCTCATATGATGTTTCCTCTCCTCATTCGAATCCTAGATCGAATCCTAGATCCGTCCCGCTCGTAACTCCTCCCCCACGCGTTACGTCAATAGTCACTTGACTTAGTCATGGGTCACTCCCTGTCCGCTCTACGCTGGTATTATTTATAGTCAGCATAGGAATCAGGCAGAGACGGGATTGGTAGTGAGGGAGTGTTAGACATCTTACATCATTGCAAGCATAAACGAAGGATCATACACTGTTCATTAACATAGTGCATGTAGGCAATTTAATACAAAGAATAATAATTACTATAGTAATTAAAAACATTTAAAAATCCAAGAACATCTTAGTGGCGTTATTAAACTGTGAAAGTCGATAGATCGGAGAATTATCTACTAGCAACTGCCGATGTGTCCTCGCTCTACACGGTTATTAACCATATAGAGGCGATTCAAGCATCAAAATGGGCACTAACTAAATTTGGGTCACTTGTGTCTAAGCAAAATAGGTTTGTGTTAAGATGTTTGGCATTCGGCCTACAACACAACTATTTTTGGCACAGACAGAAGTACTATCGGCAATTGAATGGCATTGGCATGGGGGCCAAATACGCACCTAGTGTTGCCAATGTCTTCATGGCAGAGTGGGAGGAAACAGCTATCTACGAGGACCTACCGGATCAATTAATACTCTACAAGAGATTTATTGATGATTGTATTCTTATATGGAGGGGTGATACTGAATCTTTAATCCAATTTTTTAACAAATTAAATTTAAACCAGAAAAATATTGTACTTACATATACTATCGATGAAAAAACTATACAATTTCTGGATTTAGAAATTACACTTGAAGCAGATTTGATTACCACAAAAACGTATTTCAAACCGGTCGAACGGAATAGCTATATACCGGTTGATAGCTGCCACCATGACCCATGGCTAATAAACATCCCGAAAGGCCAATTGGTTAGAATCCGCAGGAATTGTACCGATTCACAGACTTTTTTGGAGCAAGCTAAAATGATTGGGGAAAAGTTTGTGAACAAAGGATACGATGACAGTTTCATACAGACACAAATCCAAAATGTGTTAGAAATACCCAGAGAGACATTAATAGAAGATAGGATAAAAAATAAAGCTATGGATGATCAAGTACCAATTATTTTAAATTATAACGTACAACATAAACAACTGGAAACCATCTTCAAAAGGCATTGGTCTATATTACAGGCTGATAAACAACTACAATGTATACTGCCTAGTATGCCCAGAATAATATATAGACGTGCCCCTTCTCTGAGGGACTTGGTGGCAAAGAATATACCTGATCCTCCCACCAAATCCAATACTCTAACCTTCTTCCAAGGAAAAGGTTTCTTTCCTTGTAAAAGGTGCTTTGCTTGCAAAAAGACCAATTTCAATGGACATAAATGCTCCAGTTTTGTGTCCAATGTTACACAAAAAGAATACCAAATTAAAGATCTAATAACATGTAGAACGGAGGGAGTAGTGTATGCTTTACAATGCTCATGCTCCCTTCAATATATTGGCCGCACAAAAAGGCCCTTGTGGAAACGTCTTAGGGAACATGTGCAAAATATTGAAAAGGGCTTCCCTAAACATAATGTGTCACGACACTTTGACCTGTGCCACCATAGGGATCCCAAAGAATTAAAATTTTGGGCTATCGCTAAATATAACCCACATTGGAGGGGGAGCCACATGGTACGGACATTGAGTCAAACTGAATCAAAATGGATTCATGAGATGAGATCATTGTCGCCCAATGGGTTAAATATTGAATTTGACCTCAATTGTTTCATCTCTGACTATTAAGTATGTACTAGTTTTTTAACGTGATGATTCTTTATATATATATTTTATATATTGGTTATTTTTACATATATTCCTCCTTTTACAAAATATTTTAATTCTAGAATATTTTATTTTTAAATGGTATGTTGTTATTTATAATAGTATATATTAATGTACTTTATAGATATTTTATATTGTAATTATATCTGCTCATTGATTGATGTAGTGCAGCATGTGCTGGAGTTTGTAAGTGCTGTATTTACTGTGGCCACTTGGCTGCTATGCATATAAGCATATCCTCAGTTTAATAACGCCACTAAGATGTTCTTGGATTTTTAAATGTTTTTAATTACTATAGTAATTATTATTCTTTGTATTAAATTGCCTACATGCACTATGTTAATGAACAGTGTATGATCCTTCGTTTATGCTTGCAATGATGTAAGATGTCTAACACTCCCTCACTACCAATCCCGTCTCTGCCTGATTCCTATGCTGACTATAAATAATACCAGCGTAGAGCGGACAGGGAGTGACCCATGACTAAGTCAAGTGACCATTGACGTAACGCGTGGGGGAGGAGTTACGAGCGGGACGGATCTAGGATTCGATCTAGGATTCGAATGAGGAGAGGAAACATCATATGAGCTGAGCGGCTTAATGAAGGATCGGTGTATTGTTGCTATATGCGGCTTTTAATCGGTGGATTCGTGAGTGTGCCATTGTTAGAGACCATTTATCCTCTTTGTATTGTTTTACACTCAGCTGCGCTATGAGAGTATCTCTCTTTTATTTTCCATGAGTTGTGGTTAATGTGGAAGAGGCGTATCTACTTGTGAAGCAGGAGCACGTTGTTTGAGATCACATCACACCTTCCTTCAATCATCACACTGATCTGGGTGTTGTTTCATTGAAAACCACTGGTGTATATTTATGCAATTGGACTTTACTTGTATCGTTTTTGCCTATTAATTTGACACTTGATAGTTTCTTTTTAATCACTTATCAGCACGATTTGCATTTTCTAAAGTTAATATTCAGCGCGAATTAACATATATATACATTGTACCATTTTTGTTTGACCTACATTACTTTTTTGCTGCGTTTATTATTTGGTAATTTTGTTAAATGCTCTATAATTTGATATTTAATTAGCGCTGTAGTACCATATTTTTACATGTCTAAGGTTGCTACTTTTTATTCAAGCCAAACCTGAACACTTTAGCGGTGCACAGCAATTTTTTTTTCTTTTTTAATATACTTTATTGCAGTGGTTTCAAAACTGCGACCCAGGGGCCAGATGTGGCCCTTTTCTTGCTTTTATCCAGTCCTTGGGACACTATTCCTCTCACTGATATGAGACACTATTCTGCCAACTGACAACAACAATCGGGCACCATTTCTCCCACTGACACCAACACAATAAAATTCCTGCCAATGATACCAACAATGGGGCATTATTCCTCCCCCTAATACCAATTGTGGTGATGTTTTTAACAACAAGGTTGGTTTTTATTAAGGCATAAGTGGTACAAGGCATAATACAAAAACAACAGCAGTAGTAACAGTCAGGAACCAGAAGGTATACACGGAACATAGCACTAGGCAGGTCAAAGGCACGTGTCAACATACAGTTAATTATAGTAAACGTGACCAGGGGAGAGGATAAGGGGACGGGAAGGGGGGGGGTGAGGGGGGAGAGGGGGGAGAGGGGGGAGGGAGTGGGGGGGAAGAGGGGGGAAGAAAAAGGCAGGGCAGGGAAAAAAAACATCACGCATTGAAGAACACTTCTTCAGGGCTGGTTCAAAGAGGATTAGTCCACGGGCCCCACACATGCTCAAACTTCAAAGGACAACCCCTGTTCAAGTACGTGAGCTTATACAGATGCAGGACAGCATTTACTGCATCCATCCATGCTCCTACCGTGGGGGGAGCCCTAGAGGTCCATTTAAGCAGAATCGCCTTTTTGGCGTAAAAAAACAACAACGACATCAATAGCTTGGTACACCTAGGTCTCTGCTCATCATCATGTACCCCCAATAGCGCCAGCTCTGGGGAGACTGGGAGATTCAGGTGGAGACAGACGTTAATGGTCTCAAAAACGGCGGACCAGAAGTCCATCAGCTTAGGACAGGTCCAAAACATATGAATATAGGTACCCTCTGAAGTGAAGCATCGAGGACAGTTCGGAGAACGCTGCGGATAGATCCCATGCAGTCTCTGAGGAGTGAAATACACCCTGTGCAGGAAATTAGCCTGTTTCAGTTTATCCCTAGAGGAGCTCACCAACCTATAGCTGTCTTCAAAACAATCCTCCCATGTTTCCCTGTCCAGGGACGGGACATCCACCTCCCACTTCCTCCACAGGGCATCTAACTTAGGAGAGTCCTTACTGAGGATCGTTAGGTAGAGAGTGGACAGAGCCTTCCTCAGAGAGCTCTGAGCCAACAAGTCCTCGACCACATCGGCCCAAAGAACAGGAGGTGTGGGGAACTGGGCCCGGAAGGCATGTCGCAGCTGGTAGTAGCGGAAAAGCATACAGGGCGGGAGTCCAAACCGACTGGTCAGGGCTGAAAAGGAAAGCAGGGACCCACCAGAGACAACATCCCGCAACAGTTTAATGCCCCTGTGGGCCCACAGCTGCGGGTCCGGCAGGGTACGAAAGTGTTTAAGAGAAGGGTTCCCCCACAATGGGGTGAAGGGAGACCACTGGCCCGGGGACAGAAAGCGACGCCTAGCCACCCCCCACACCCGCAGCGTAGTCCTAGAAGGGCTCGGCAACAGGGGGTACTCAGAGGACCCCCGGTAGACCAGATTATCAAGCTCGGTAAGGGACCCCACTATAGCCGCCTCCAAACAGACAGCTGCATTGGCCCTGGACTGCTCAAACCACCACCGCACCATAACCAGCACAGCCGCCCAGTAGTACACTAATAGGTTGGGCAGGGCCAGCCCCCCCAAAACTAACAGGTAACTGAAGGGTGGATCTGGCCAACCGACGGGATGAACCCCGCCACAGAAAAGAGCCAATACAGCTATCCAAGTCTTTAAAAAAAGAAGGGGCTATCCACACAGGGCAGTTCCTAAAAAAAATAATTACATTTGGGTAGTAAATCATCTTCAAGACGTTTATGCGCCCAAGGAGGTTCAACGGCAAGTTACTCCAGCGCGAGCAGTGATCCCTAAGTCTTTCAATTGTGGTGATGTTTACTCCCACTGATGCCAGGAAAAAGTCCACTCCTGGCACAGTTCGGTCCCAAGTCTGAAGGACAATAAACTGGCCCTTTGTTTAGAAAGTTTGGAGACCCCTGCTCTATAGGATAATAGACCTCTGCCGGGTTAGCCCCCCCCATATAAAAAAAATTTACTTTTTTTTATGCAGTTTGTTAGATCTTTGTTAGATCAGGTTAGATCAATCATTGTTTGCGTTAGATCACACACAGAAGAAGCAATATTAACAGTTATTTGCTGGGGGGGCTAACCCGTCATCAGCCCCCCCTTATCAAATTTTCTGGCCAAAAATCATTCAGGCTAATAGATATTCATTAGATCCGGTAAGATCAAGTGTTTTTAACGTTAGATCTCATATAATTAGGGACTTATTAAGTGATTAATGAGGGGGGGCTGCCCCCCCCTTATCATTTTTTTAACCAAAAATCATTCAGGCTAATAGATATTCGTTAGATCCGGTAAGATCAAGTGGTTTTAACGTTAGATCTCACATCGTTTCCGAGATATTCCACATAAAAAAATAGATTTTAGGTGGTACATATGCATGGACATATGGACGGGTTGGCCCCCCCTTATCAAATTTTCTGGCCGAAAATCATTTAGGCTAATAGATATTCGTTAGATCCGGTAAGATCAAGTGGTTTTAACGTTAGATCTCACATCATTTCAGAGATATTCCACATACAAATACAGATATTGGGTGTATACAAGGACTAATGAGGGGGGGCTGGCCCCCCCATATCATTTTTTTTTACCAAAAATCATTCAGGCTAATAGATATTCGTTAGATCCGGTAAGATCAAGTGGTTTTAACGTTAGATCTCATATAATTAGGGACTTATTAAGTGATTAATGAGGGGGGGCTGGCCCCCCCTTATCATTTTTTTTGGCCAAAAATCATTCAGGCTAATAGATATTCGTTAGATCCGGTAAGATCAAGTGTTTTTAACGTTAGATCTCATATAATAAGGGACTTATTAAGTGATTAATGAGGGGGGGCTGGCCCCCCCTTATCATTTTTTTTTTACCAAAAATCATTCAGGCTAATAGATATTCGTTAGATCCGGTAAGATCAAGTGTTTTTAACGTTAGATCTCATATAATTAGGGACTTATTAAGTGATTAATGAGGGGGGCTGGCACCCCCTTATCAATTTTTTTGGCCAAAAATCATTCCGGCTAATAGATATTCGTTAGATCCGGTAAGATCAAGTGGTTTTAACGTTAGATCTCACATCATTTCCGAGATATTCCACATAAAAAAATTGATTTTAGGTGGTACATATGCATGGACATATGGACGGGTTGGCCCCCCCTTATCAAATTTTCTGGCCGAAAATTATTCAGGCTAATAGATATTCGTTAGATCCGGTAAGATCAAGTGGTTTTAACGTTAGATCTCATATAATTAGGGACTTATTAAGTGATTAATGAGGGGGGGATGGCCCCCCCTTATCAATTATTTTGGCCAAAAATCATTCCGGCTAATAGATATTCGTTAGATCCGGTAAGATCAAGTGGTTTTAACGTTAGATCTCACATCATTTCAGAGATATTCCACATACAAATACAGATATTGGGTGTATACAAGGACTAATGAGGGGGGGCTGGCCCCCCCTTATCAATTTTTTGGCCAAAAATCATTCAGGCTAATAGATATTCGTTAGATCCGGTAAGATCAAGTGGTTTTAACGTTAGATCTCACATAATTTCCGAGATATTCCACATAAAAAAAATGATTTTAGGTGGTACATATGCATGGACATATGGACGGGTTGGCCCCCCCTTATCAAATTTTCTGGCCAAAAATCATTCAGGCTAATAGATATTCGGCTAGAATAAGGCTTACCTATAGGTAGTGGAAATATCTCCTAAACGTGCGCCGTTTAGGAGTTATTTCACTTGTAGTCCGCCGCAAATGTTAACGGTGCATGCGTGGGGAAGAAACTAAACTTAAGCCTCGTACACACGCACGGTTTTCTCAGCAAGAACCAGCAAGAAAACTGCTGGTAGAGCTTTTTTGCCGAGTAAACCGAGCGTGTATACGAGGCTTAGAGGTTTCTCGTCAAGAAAACTGCCCAGAATCTAGACGAGAAAAATAGAGAACCTGCTCTGTATTTTCTCGTTGTGAGATTCTCTGCAGTGTTTTCCTGCCCAGAATCCCGAGCGTGTGTATACTTACCTCTCCATGGAAACCCGCCCATGCTCGAAATGACTTTGACGCATGCGTGTTAGCTTCCAAGGCATAGGCAGGGTGAAGCAAGATGGTGGCAACGGCATCGAATGTGACGAGCGCATGCTCATCGTAGTCGATGACGTCACCGCGTTCGTGCCATTCAAAAGAACGGCGGTTCTTTTGAATGATGTCTGTACACTCGGCCGGCAAGAGATTCTTGCCAGGAATCTCTTTAGGAAAAACAATGTTTTCCATGTGTACAGGACTTAAGTGCCGTTTCTTCCCTAGCCTGTGCTGTGAATTGCAGCTCTCGTGCGCATGCTTGGGAGTGACATCATGCAGCTCCAGCGAATCACAGCGCCAGAGTCCGCAGCCCGGAAGTAAGAGGAGACAGAAGATGGACGCTTCCTGCAGTGGGGACATCGCTGGATTCTTTTGCAAGTAAGTGTCACATAATGGGCTGATATGCTTTACATTTGCAGGCTGTTCATGTAGCAAAAGAGGAAGTAAAACCCATCAGAGTTTACTTCCTCTTTAAGTGACCCTTCTCTACAGAGACTTCTATGACAGGCACCTCAAGCACCTGCCATTGCAGAAGTTATAAGAGCTGGAGATATGGAGCATTGTGACTCAGAACTCCCCCTATGATGGCTATCTACTGGACAAGCTGACCTTCGATCCCTCCGTGGCTGGGAAAGCCAAGACTTTTGACACTGGCAGTGGTCTGTCCTCGCCCACCAGGGGCCAGTAAGAGTTCTCTTGTCATAGGGACCAATACTGATCTTCTCAGAAGGCTGTTGACACCTCTTTGTCTGGAGCCGAGCACTTCAACTACAAGTGTGCACCCCATGCTGAGACAAGCCTACCAGCGCCTGGTACAAGAACAGAAGGCCCCAGCTAAAGTAGTGGGAAAGATCTGGCACTTGGACCGGTGTGAGAAAGTGTTACAGCCTGGTAAAGTGGCCTGTTTACTAACATATGTCAAGCTAAATTGGAAGCAACCAGGCCATTTCATTGTCCTTGAAGTGGACAGACAGAGAGAAAACATGGCAGTGGAGATAATTCCGAGGTGGTTTCAACCAAAGGGTTGCAAAGAAGTCTCTCCAGTGAAAATGCCGGCTCAGATGTTGCTGGGACAAGTGAATTCGGACACCCCAGCCCTGCCGTCTGATTTGGTGGGGGGAGCAAAGGATGGGATCTCTGTGGAAGAGTTCTATCCAAAGAATGCTCCTCTTTTGCCTGAATGGAAAGAAAGGGCCAAGACTCAGCTCCTGAGATGGCAGGCTGCATTCTCCAAGAGTGAATTTGATGTGGGGTGTGCAAAAAGTGCCCAATACTGGATCCATCTGAGGCTGTGTATTGACTACCGGACGCTAAACTAAAGGCCCATTCATGACCAATATACCACCCCAAGGATAGAAGATGCCTTGCAGAGCCTGTCAGGAGCGATATGGTTCAGCATGCTGGATTTAAAGAGTCGGTATTACCAAACTCCCATGCACCCTGAGGAGACCATTTTCATTACCCCAGAGGGGATCTTTAAATTCTACCGTATGCATCAAGGCCTGTTTGGTGCCCCAGCCACCTTCCAAAGGCTAATGGAGAAGACTGTGGGTGACATGAAACTAATCGAGGTGTTGGTGTACTTAGACGACATCATCGTTTTCGGCAAGACCCTGGAAGAGCACGAAGAGCATCTGGAGAGGTCCTGAAGAGGGGGTTGAAGCTGTCTCTGGAAAAGTCCCAGTTTTATCTTCACCCCAACATATGTGGAATATCTTGGAAATTATGTGAGATCTAACGTTAAAACCACTTGATCTTACCGGATCTAACGAATATCTATTAGCCTAAATGATTTTCGGCCAAAAAAAATGATAAGGGGGGGCCAACCCGTCCATATGTCCATGCATATGTACCACCTAAAATCTATTTTTTTTTATGTGGAATATCTCGGAAACGATGTGAGATCTAACGTTAAAACCATTTGATCTTACCGGATCTAATGAATATCTATTAGCCTGAATGATTTTTGGTAAAAAAAAATGATAAGGGGGGGCCAGCCCCCCCTCATTAATCACTTAATAAGTCCCTAATTATATGAGATCTAACGTTAAAACCACTTGATCTTACCGGATCTAACGAATATCTATTAGCCTGAATGATTTTTGGTCAAAAAAAATGATAAGGGGGGGCCAGCCCCCCTCATTAATCACTTAATAAGTCCCTAATTATATGAGATCTAACGTTAAAACCACTTGATCTTACCGGATCTAACGAATATCTATTAGCCTGAATGATTTTTGGCCAAAACAAATGATAAGGGGGGGCCAGCCCCCCCTCATTAATCACTTAAGTCCCTAATTATATGAGATCTAACGTTAAAACCACTTGATCTTACCGGATCTAAAGAATATCTATTAGCCTGAATGATTTTTGGCCAAAAATATTGATAAGGGGGGGCCAGCCCCCCCTCATTAGTCCTTGTATACACCCAATATCTGTATTTGTATGTGGAATATCTCTGAAATGATGTGAGATCTAACGTTAAAACCACTTGATCTTACCGGATCTAACGAATATCTATTAGCCTAAATGATTTTCGGCCAGAAAATTTGATAAGGGGGGGCCAACCCGTCCATATGTCCATGCATCACCTAAAATCTATTTTTTTATGTGGAATATCTCGGAAACGATGTGAGATCTAACGTTAAAACCACTTGATCTTACCGGATCTAACGAATATCTATTAGCCTGAATGATTTTTGGTTAAAAAAAATGATAAGGGGGGGCCAGCCCCCCCTCATTAATCACTTAATAAGTCCCTAATTATATGAGATCTAACGTTAAAAACACTTGATCTTACCGGATCTAACGAATATCTATTAGCCTGAATGATTTTTGGCCAGAAAATTTGATAATGACGGGTTAGCCCCCCCCAGCAAATAACTGTTAATATTGCTTCTTCTGTGTGTGATCTAACGCAAACAATGATTGATCTAACCTGATCTAACAAAGATCTAACAAACTGCATAAAAAAAAGTAAATTTTTTTTTATATGGGGGGGACCTGAGACACATTTGGCACTCCAAGGAGAATAGTAATGCAGTGTGCATAGTGCCCCCTCACCCTCCTGTCAGGCCCTGTTCCATATTACCTTCATGTCTGAAAAAAGATGTGTCCAGATTTCAGGGGGACTGAAACCCAGACACATGATTCAAAACATTGCCTGTCTGGGTGAATCCTGCACAGTTGGCAACCCTAAAGCTGTCACCACCAAGGGACCATTCACCTTGTCACCACTATGAGTAAGCTGAGGACTTCTCATTAGGCGGGGATTGTGAAGAAGTGGAAAAAACCTCAGCAAGTGCCAGGGGCGTACCTAGAGCATTTGGCACCCGGGGCGGCTCTCATATCTGGCACCCCCCACTTTAAAATTTAAAAACACCCCACTGTGCCCCCTGCATACCTCTGCATCCTTTAATATCTATTTGTCAATACTTTGTACCCCATCTCCACAACATTACACAGCCCTCCTCCCCGCAGCTCTGGACACCTTTACATTACACAGCACCTTGCACCCCTTTACATTACAAAACCCTACACCTCTGGACCCCTTTACATTACAAAACCCCCTGCACCTCTGGACCCCTTTACATTGCAAAACCCCCTGCACCTCTGGACCCCTTTACATTACACAGCACCCTGCACCTCTTTACATTACAAAACCCCCTGCACCTCTGGACTCCTTTACATTACACAGCACCATGCACCCCTTTACATTACACAGCCCCCTGCACCTCTAAATCCCTTTACATTACACAGCACCCCTTTACATTACACAACCCCCTGCACCTCTAAATTCCTTTAGATTACACAGCATCCTGCATCTTTGGACCCCTTTACATTACAAAACCCTCTGGACCCCTTTACATTAAAAAAACCTCTGCACCTCTAAATGCCTTTACATTACACAGCACCCTGCACCTCTGGACCCCTTTACATTACTAAACCCCCTGCACCTCTGGACTCCTTTACATTACACAGCATCACTTTACATTACACAACCCCCTGCACCTCTGGACTCCACTACATTACACAGCACCCTGCACCTCTGGACCCCTGCACATTACACAGCCCCCACAGCTCTGGACAGCCTGCACATTCCCCCCCCCCAGCTCTGGACAGCCTGCACAAAACCCCCCCCTACAGCTCTGGACCCCCTGCACAATACCCCCCACACACAGCTCTGGACCCCCTGCACAATACCCCCCACACACAGCTTTGGACCCCCTGCGGCCGCCTGACACCCCCCCAGTGTGTGACACCCAGGGCGAATGCCCCCCCCCCCCCTAGTTAGTACGACACTGGCAACTGCAAAGTCAGGGACCCAGCGGGACAGCAGTGAGTACCAAGCCAGAGACCTAGCGTGTCCGCAGGGGTGAAGCTTGGAAAGTATCTGTGAGTGCCAAGTAAAAGTGCTAACAGTAAAAGAGCTCAGGGGATCCAGTGGCTATTGGATCCAAAGTCTAGTGAAAGACTGGGAGTTCATTGAGTTAAGACCCACAGTGAGTGATTGTGGAGTAAGAGGAGAACTGTTTGTGTTGCAAATAGTTGAATACAATTGCCGTTAGTACCTACTACAAGATTGTCGCCATAGGAGACAGCAGTCCTACCTATACAGAAGTGATGTCCGGCTGGAGGCCTTTACCTGTATTGCTGTCTTTCTATAGAAGTCTCGGAGTCTGCTAATTATCATTTCATCAGCTTAAGGGTGTCCTGGTCCTAACCCTTTCTCCCCCAGTTCTGTTCATGAGGCAATACATTTTTTTTTGCATTCTAAAAGTGTCTGGCACCCACCATTTCATCTCGCATTACACCCACCATGACTTGTCACCCACTCTACACAGAAGGATGTCAGCTGTCCCTAACTCTGAAGGTCACCATTAGGCCTCAAGGGCCCTGGGACTCTGCTACAGGTACTTAACCCACCTACAGGTGAAACTCAAAAAATTTGAATATTGTGCAAAAGTTCATTTATTTCACTAATGCAACTTAAAAATTTGAAACTAATATATGAGATATGCTCAATACATGCAAAGCAAGATAGTTCAGGCCGTGATTTGTCATAATTGTGATGATTATGGCTTACAGCTCATGAAAACGCCAAATCCACAATCTCAGAATATTTGAATATTGTGAAAAGGTGCAATATTCTAGGCTCAAAGTGTCTCACTCTAATCAGCTAATTAAGCCATAACACCTACAAAGTGTTCCTGAGCCTTTAAATGGTCTCTCAGTTTGGTTCAGTTGGAATCACAATCATGGGAAAGACTACTGACCTGACAGTTGTGCAGAAAACCATCATTGACACCCTCCATAAGGAGGGAAAGCCTCAAAAGGTAATTGCAAAAGAAGTTGGATGTTCCCAAAGTGCTGTATCAAAGCACATTAATAGAAAGTAATGCGGAAGGGAAAAGTGTGAAGGAAAAAGGTGCACAAGCAGCAGAGATGACCGCAGCCTGGAGTGGATTGTCAGGAAAAGGCCATTCAAAAGTGTTGGGAACTTTCACAAGGAGTGGACTGAGGCTGGAGTCAGTGCATCAAGAGCCTCCACACACAGACGGATCCTGGACATGGGCTTCAAATGTCGTATTTCTCTTGTCAAGCCACTCCTGAACAACAAACAATGTCAGAAGCGTCTTACCTGGGCTAAAGAAAAACAGACCGGGTCTGTGGCTCAGTGGTCCAAAGCCCTCTTTTCTGATGAGAGCAAATTTTGCATCTTATTTGGTAACCAAGGACCCCGAGTATGGAGGAAGAATGGAGAGGCACACACTGCAAGATGCTTGAAGTCCAGTGTGAAGTTTCCACAGTCTGCATTGATTTGGGAGCCATGTCATCTGCTGGTGTTGGTCCGCTGTGCTTCATTAAGTCCGGGGTCACCGCAGCCGTCTACCAGGAGATTTTGGGGAACTTCATGCTTCCTTCCACAAACAAGCTCTATGGGGATGCCGACTTAATTTTCCAGCAGGACTTGGCACCTGCCCACACTGCCAAAAGCACCAAAACCTGGTTCAATGACCGTGGGATTACTGTGCTTGATTGGCCAGCAAACTCACCTGACCTGAACCCCATAGAGAATCTATGGGGCATTGCCAAGAGAAAGATGAGAGACATGAGACCAAACAGTGCAGAAGAGCTGAAGGCCGCTATTAAAGCATCCTGGTCTTCCATAACACCTCAGCAGTGCCACAGGCTGATAGCTTCCATGCCACGCCGCATTGAGGCAGTAATTGCTGCAAAAGGGGCCCAAACCAAGTACTGAGTACATATGCATGCTTCTACTTTTCAGAGGTCCGATATTGTTCTATGTACAAGCCTTGTTTTATTGCAAGTAGCTGGTCTTGCCTAGGGCAATAAATAGTCTAGCACTGGCCCTGCTTGTCATGCGGTGGGACTGCACTGGAATAGCCGCCCAACAAGCGCCACCACATGTTGTATGAATGTACAACTCCAACTCCAAAGAAGTTGGAATGTTCTGTACAATCTACATGTAAAACAGAATGCAATGATTTGCAAATCTCAAAAACTCATATTTTATGTAAAACTGAAAGCTCTAATAAATATATGTTTCAGTGGATTAACTATTTACACTTAAATTCTTGACAGTAGGTGCATAAATTGAGGCAGGCTGGCAGGGGCCCCAGTGCATTACTTTGCTGAGGGGCCCATGATGCTATTAACCACCTTATGACCGCCCTATTGTAGCTTCACTGCTACAGGACGACACTGTGCACAGAATCACATATATATATACACACATGATCCCACACTTCTGGTTCGGGGTGCGAATGCGCGATCCTGGTGGCTTGCTCCTGCTGCGATTATGCACAGCGGGAGTCGATCAGCTCCATCTGAAAAAAAGAGAACATGTTCTCTTTCTAAGTCTGTCGGAAATTCAGATGGAAAAAGTCCGATGGGGCACACACACGGTCGGAATATCCGATGAAAAAATTCAGTCTGACTTTTTCAATCGGAAATTCCGACCGTGTGTACGTGGCATAAGTGAGGAGAAATCCCAAAATGTTGAATTGCAATTAGAACAAGTTCTGGTGACAACTATCTAAGATGGGAGTTTCCCTCACTTTGGGGAGATTTTCTCTCCTGTTACACCTCTGGGACAGGAAGTGAAGGGAAATGTCCCCAACAGGTCACAGAAATCATAAACCCTGACATGGGGATTTGTCCAAAAAGTAAGAAAATGTTTTGGTTATCATTTAACATTTTAAATACCTGAAATATGAGTTTTGGCGGACTGTCCCTCGAAGACGTGTAAAGAAGACAAGAAGGCAAATTACCTGTATAGTCTCTGGTCTGATCTCAGCAGCTCATGCTCCAAGTTATTACACGTAGATGGTGTATAAGTATGTCAGCAGTGTTGTCCTCTCCTGACGGCGCTCAGTGCAGTATGATCCTGGGCTGGACTATTGTTTAGTTTTAGGGCAGATCTGCATTTCTTGTACATACTCCTTATTAGAACCCAGTCCTGGCACACGGGAAAGGGAGTTACATGTAAACTGTTTGCAGAGCTTAAATAATGTGATTAGAGAGATAGTATGAGAGCTGGACTGGGCTTAAAGGGAAACGTATTAATTTTTGAAGTCTGCCACTATGTTTTATTATTTTTAAAGCCTTCTTTTAAAGTATAGCATATATATATCTATATATATCTATATATATCTATATATATATATATATATATATATATACACTGTGTGCATATGTGTATATATATATATATATATATATATATATATATATATATATATATATATATATATATATATATATATATATATATATATATATATATATATATATATATATATATATATCGAGAGAGATCGAGAGAGAGAGAGACTCATCAGCCACTTTATTAGGTACACCTGTTCAATGGCTTGGTTACACAAATTGCCATTTACATGGTTGTTGGTACCAGACAGGCTGGTCTGAGTATTTAACCACTTGACCATTGGGCACTTAAAACCCCTTAATAACCAGACCAATTTTCAGCTTTCGGTGCTCTCACAATTTGAATGATAATTACTCAGTCATACAACATTGTACCCAAATGAAATTTTCGTCCTTTTTTTCCACACAAAGCTTTCTTTTGGTGGTATTTAATCACCGTTGGGTTTTTTATTTTTTGCGCTATAAGAGAAAAAAGACTGAAAATTCTGTAAAAAAAAATAAATTTTCTTTGTTTCTGTTATAAAATTTAGCAAATTAGTATTTTTTCTTCATTCTTTTGCATAATGATGAAATATGAAGTTACACCGAGTAAAAAGATACCCAACATGTCACCCTTCAAAATTGCACACGCTCGTGGAATGGCGCCAAACTTCGCTACTTAAAAATCCCCATAGGCGACGTTTTTACTATTTTTACTGGTTACATGTTTTTAGTTACAGAGGAGGTCTAGGGCCAAAATTATTGCTCTTGCTCTAACGTTCGCAGCGATACCTCACATGTGTGGCTTGAACACAGTTTTCATATGTGGGCGGGACTTACGTGTGCGTTCGCTTCTGCATGCGAGCACACGGGGACAGGGGCGCTTTAAAAAATATATATATTTTATCGTTCACTTTACTTTATTTTAGTTTGACACGTTTTTCCGCAAAAAATAATAAATAAAAAACGGGTATTGCAGAGTATTGCGGGGTATTGCAGAGTATTGCGGGGTATTGCAGAGTATTGCGGGGTATTGCAGAGTATTGCGGGGTATTGCGAGGTATTGCAGAGTATTGCGGGGTATTGCAGAGTATTGCGGGGTATTGCAGAGTATTGAAGAGTATTGCAGGGTATTGCAGGGTATTGCAGAGTATTGCAGGGTATTGCAGAGTATTGGACGTCCTCCCAGAGTTAAGGAACCGCCTTGTAGCCGTAATTCGGCTATGGGGCGGTGATTAAGCGGTTAAAAAAAACTGCTGAGCTACTGGAATTTTCACACACAACAACCATCTCTAGGGTTTACAGAGAATGGTCCGAAAAATAGAAAATATCCAGTGAGTGGCAGTTGTGTGGACAAAAATGCCTTGTTGATGTCAGAGTAGATTAGGCAGACTGGTTCAAGATGATAGAAAGGCAACAGTAACTCAAATAACCACTCGTTACAACCAAGGTATGCAAAATACCATCTCTGAACGCAAAACACGTCGAACTTTGAAGCAGATGGGCTACAGCAGCAGAAGACCACAGCGGATGACACTCCTGTTAGCTAAGAACAGAAATCTGAGGCTACAATTTGAACAGGCTCACCAAAATTGCACAATAGAAAATTGGAAAAACTTTGCTTGGTCTGATGAGTCTCGATTTCAGCTGCGACATTCAGATGGTAAAGTCAGAATTTGGCGTAAACAACATGAAAGCATGGATCCATCCTGCCTTGTATCAATGGTTCAGGCTGGTGGTGGTGTGGAAATATTTTCTTGCCACACTTTGGGGCCCTTTAGTATCAATTGAGCATCGTTTAAATGCCACTGCCTACCTAAATATTGACCATGTTCATCCCTTTATGACTACAGTTTACTCATCTTCTGATCTTCCAGCAGGATAATGCACCATGTCACAAAGCTCAAAAGCGTGTCACTTGCCACGTCGCCTGCCACCAGGAGTCCCTCCTTACATGAGGCGTCCCCAGCGGAGTCCCTCCTTACATGAGGCGTCCCCAGCGGAGTCCCTCCTTACATGAGGCGTCCCCAGCGGAGTCCCTCCTTACATGAGGCGTCCCCAGCGGAGTCCCTCCTTAAATGAGGCGTCCCCAGCGGAGTCCCTCCTTAAATGAGGCGTCCCCAGCGGAGTCCCTCCTTACATCAGGCGTCCCCAGCGGAGTCCCTTCTTACATCAGGCGTCCCCAGTGGAGTCCCTCTTTACATCAGGCGTCCCAGTGGAGTCCCTCCTAACATCAGGCATCCCCAGCGGAGTCCCTTCTTACATCAGGCATCCCCAGAGGAGTCCCTCCTTACATCAGGCATCCCCAGCGGAGTCCCTCCTTACATCAGGTGTCCCAGCGGAGTCCCTCCTAACATCAGGCGTCCCCAGCGGAGTCCCTCCTTACATCAGGCGTCCCCAGCGGAGTCCCTCCTTACATCAGGCATCCCCAGCGGAGTCCCTCCTTACATCAGGCATCCCCAGCGGAGTCCCTCCTTACATCAGGCGTCCCCAGCGGAGTCCCTCCTTACATCAGGCGTCCCCAGCGGAGTCCCTCCTTACATCAGGCGTCCCCAGCGGAGTCCCTCCTTACATCAGGCGTCCCCAGCGGAGTCCCTCCTTACATCAGGCGTCCCCAGCGGAGTCCCTCCTTACATCAGGCGTCCCAGCGGAGTCCCTCCTAACATCAGGCTTCCCCAGCGGAGTCCCTCCTTACATCAGGCATCCCCAGCGGAGTCCCTCCTTACATCAGGCTTCCCCAGCGGAGTCCCTCCTTACATCAGGCATCCCCAGCGGAGTCCCTCCTTACATCAGGCTTCCCCAGCGGAGTCCCTCCTTACATCAGGCATCCCCAGCGGAGTCCCTCCTTACATCAGGCATCCCCAGCGGAGTCCCTCCTTACATCAGGCATCCCCAGCGGAGTCCCTTCTTACATCAGGCATCCCCAGCGGAGTCCCTTCTTACATCAGGCATCCCCAGAGGAGTCCCTCCTTACATCAGGCATCCCCAGCGGAGTCCCTCCTTACATCAGGTGTCCCAGCGGAGTCCCTCCTAACATCAGGCGTCCCAGCGGAGTCCCTCCTTACATCAGGCGTCCCCAGCGGAGTCCCTCCTTACATCAGGCGTCCCCAGCGGAGTCCCTCCTTACATCAGGCGTCCCCAGCGGAGTCCCTCCTTACATCAGGCGTCCCCAGCGGAGTCCCTCCTTACATCAGGCGTCCCCAGCGGAGTCCCTCCTTACATCAGGCGTCCCCAGCGGAGTCCCTCCTTACATCAGGCGTCCCCAGCGGAGTCCCTCCTTACATCAGGCGTCCCAGCGGAGTCCCTCCTAACATCAGGCTTCCCCAGCGGAGTCCCTCCTTACATCAGGCATCCCCAGCGGAGTCCCTCCTTACATCAGGCTTCCCCAGCGGAGTCCCTCCTTACATCAGGCATCCCCAGCGGAGTCCCTCCTTACATCAGGCTTCCCCAGCGGAGTCCCTCCTTACATCAGGCATCCCCAGCGGAGTCCCTCCTTACATCAGGCATCCCCAGCGGAGTCCCTCCTTACATCAGGCATCCCCAGCGGAGTCCCTCCTTACATCAGGCATCCCCAGCGGAGTCCCTCCTTACATCAGACTTCCCCAGCGGAGTCCCTCCTTACATCAGGCATCCCCAGTGGAGTCCCTCCTTACATCAGGCTTCCCCAGCGGAGTCCCTCCTTACATCAGGCATCCCCAGCGGAGTCCCTCCTTACATCAGGCTTCCCCAGCGGAGTCCCTACTTACATCAGGCTTCCCCAGCGGAGTCCCTCCTTACATCAGGCTTCCCCAGCGGAGTCCCTCCTAACATCAGGCTTCCCCAGCGGAGTCCCTCCTAACATCAGACTTCCCCAGCGGAGTCCCTCCTTACATCAGGCATCCCCAGCGGAGTCCCTCCTAACATCAGACTTCCCCAGCGGAGTCCCTCCTTACATCAGGCATCCCCAGCGGAGTCCCTC
This sequence comes from Rana temporaria, assembly GCF_905171775.1. Lineage (NCBI taxonomy): Eukaryota > Metazoa > Chordata > Amphibia > Anura > Ranidae > Rana > Rana temporaria. Next base: position 422,627,634 of record NC_053492.1, on the reverse strand, counting down.
CTAACATCAGGCTTCCCCAGCGGAGTCCCTCCTTACATCAGGAGTGCTTCTTTACATCAGGTGTCCCCAGCGGAGTCCATCTTTACATCAGGCCTCCCCAGCGGAGTCCCTTCTTACATCAGGTGTCCCCAGCGGAGCCCCTCCTTACATCAGGTGTCCCCAGCGGAGTCCCTCCTTACATCAGGCCTCCCCAGCGGAGTCCCTCCTTACATCAGGCCTCCCCAGCGGAGTCCCTCCTTACATCAGGCCTCCCCAGCGGAGTCCCTCCTTACATCAGGTGTCCCCAGGCAGCGGAGTCCCTCCTTACATCAGGCGTCCCCAGCGGAGTCCCTCCTTACATCAGGCGTCCCAGCGGAGTCCCTCCTTACATCAGGCATCCCAGCGGAGTCCCTCCTTACATCAGGTGTCCCCAGGCAGCGGAGTCCCTTGGCTCTTTCTCTCAAAGACCAGTGTTGTGCCAACATTGATTTCCCCCAGAAAACTTGTTTCCCCTGGCTCTCGGCTGGCTCTTGGCTAAGATTGGAACTCCGCCACTCCAGCCTACTGCACTGCAGCTCTTCCCACTCTCCCTTGCAATGTTATTCGGTCGTCTACCTTCGCCCGTGCGTTTTCATGGTCTCAGTACAGGGGGTCTCAGTACAGTTCATGTTCCCAAAAAAAACAGGGGGTGCGGACGGGGGCGGGGCGGTAGACGGTCGATTAACGTTGCAAGGGAAAGTGGGAGGAGTTGCAGTGCAGAGGGCTGGAGGGGCGGAGTTCAGATCTAAGCTGAGCTGAGAGCTAGGGGGAAACACTAAAGACCTTGCGACGGTGGCGGCAGCCATATTTTTGAAGCCAAAAACAGTCCTGATTTCTCGGGACAAAAGCAAAATCCTGGAATTTTAAGCGGGACGGCCTCCGATCGGGACGAGGTTCCCAAAATCGGGATTGTCCCAGAAAAATCGGGATTGTCCCAGAAAAATCGGGACTGTTGGCAAGTATGGTTTTATAAGTTCTTTTCCAAGAACCTCATGTAAGTATAAGAATTTGGTAAAAGCTATTGATTAAGGCACTTTCGTTTTGTTTTATAGCATCGCAGGTTGGAGGATGTTTGGGTAACGGGTGGAGCCCAAAATCAACAGTACAAGCTTAGGGGAGAGAACATATATATATATATATATATATATATATATATATATATATATATATATATATATATATATATATATATATATATATATATATATATATATATATATATATATATATATATATATATATATATATATATATAGCTTTTTATGTTCCTACCTCTTCTGTTCATGCCAGCAATAAAGCTATCCTTATCTGTCTCCGTGCAAAGTACTTTATTAAAACATTTGTCTATGTTTCTTAATTACAAAATATGGCCTGTAGGTGTCAGTGTCGCTTTACTAAAAAGCTGTTTAGCCATTGCCTGCTATAGAAGGTAGGTGGGGAGGAGACATCTGGTGGCTAGAAGATGCATTTCATTTATGGGATATCAATTTTTATTTATAGACTGTATGGATCCTGGCAAGCTGTGGAATAACTATTAAAGTCTTTCATAGCTACACAGGGAGATAGATATCATAATCGTAACATACAACATCAACTGATTTCTTCAAGATTATCCAGCAATTTCCGAAAGCAAAATTACTGCATTGTTGCTTCAACAGTGTCACAGCTCAATTCTGGAATTTTATTAAAAGTTTGAAAGTTGATTCAAGGCAGTGGCGTCACTAGGGTTGGTGTCACCCGGTGCGGTAAAACATGGTGTCACCCCCCCCCCCTCTGTCTAGACTGCCCAGCACCAAGCAGGCAGCGCACGGGCACGGGGCGCACCCCAAACCAGCCCCTGTAAATGATAGTATAGGGCAGTATAGTGGCAGGTTAGGGTAGTATAGAGTGGTATAGTGGCGGGTTGGTGTAGTGGGGTGTTATAGGACAGGTTAAGGTGGTATAGGGCATGTTGGGGTGATATAGGGTAGTTTGGGGTGGTGTAGGGCAAGTTAGGGTTGCATAGGGCAGGTTGGGGTGGTATAGGGAAAGTTAGGGTGGTACAGGGCAGGTTGGGGTGGTATAGTGCAAGTTAGGGTGGCATAGGGCAAGTTGGGATGGCATGGGAAAGGTTGGGGTGGTACAGGGCAAGTTAGGGTGGCATTGGGCAGGTTGGGGTGGTATAGGGCAAGTTATGGTGGCATAGGGCAGATTGGGGTGGTACAGGGCAAGTTAGGGTGGCACAGGGCAAGTTGAGGTGGCATGGGAAAGTTTGGGGTGGTACAGGGCAGGCTGGGGTGGTACAGGGCAGGCTGTGGTGGCACAGGGCAGGCTGGGTGGTACAGGGCAGGCTGGGTGATACAGGGAAGGCTGGGGTGGTACAGGGAAGGCTGGGGTGGCACAGAGCAGGCTGGGGTGGTACAGGGCAGGCTGGGATTGCACAGGGCAGGCTGGGCATGTCAGCTAAAAAAAAAAAAAAAAACGGGATGATGTCACCCCTCTAGCGGGTGTCACCCGGTGTGGACCGCACCCCCCGCACCCCCCTAGCAACGCCTCTGACAAGGAGAAATTATAAAGAAACAAGAAGCTGCCTTCTCCCAAAGTCGATACATTTTTCTTAAAGCTGGCTATAGATGGATAGAAATTTTAACGAAAATTCTTAGGAAAAGGTTTTAAGAAAGTTTGTTTTTGTGGGTCAAATCAACGTTCGTTTTTTTAACTACAGTGCCAGGAGGGAAAATGTTACTTGTACAAACAAATTTCTAACATTATATGTGATTTTTATTTGGTAAAGTCCATTCATTCCAAAATCGAATGTTAAAAGCAATCGAAATCTTTCGAACGACAAACGAATGTTCTGAGAATGTTCATACAAATTTTCTTAAGCCTGTTCCTAAGAATTTTCATATGAAATTCTATCAATCTATGATAAGCTTTTTTTTTTGCTGCCCCCTTTACCCTTTAAATTCATGGTTACCTCCAGGGGTCAAGTCCTGGGGAAAAAAGTGTGTGAACTCCCACCCAAGATCCACTCCCCCACCAAAAAAAAAAAAATGATACACTCATATGCATAATTACTAAACCACATGTTTTAATTACTAGAAGCAAGTTCTTTCTAAATCCCGCGATAACTCGCGGCAGACCTCCGCAATGTCTCCTGGGAACAATGACAAAAGCTCCCAGGAGACATCGCAGCATCGAGGAAGTGACGGAATACCCGCACACTACGCGATGAATTCATATACAGGAAGCGGCCAGTAACATAAAGGATTACTAAGGTTCACCTGCCCCTGACAGTGACTCGAGCTGGGCATCGCCGCTTAGTGAAGGATTGGCTCGGGCGGCTCGGCTGCACTCGGCTGCTCTAGTCCTGCAAAGGGAACTGCATTCCTGCTGTGAAAAAAGTGCAGGGACTCTGTTCCCACGCGTTCCCGCAGGACTTGAGCCCTGGTTACCTCTTTACACATACCCCCCCCCTCGCTTTTGTTCTTTCTCTCTCCTTCTTCCCCTTCTCTACAGCTATGACCCGCTTTCACCCTCTAACCCTTTGCAACCCCTATACCATGTTCATACCTTCTAACTACCTTCCCCTTTGCACTCACCTCTACCCTGTCATAATTGTATTTATTTTTTTAACATAAGTTTCTTATTGAGTTTCTAAAGTTGCAAAAAAAAAAAAAAAACACTGTACATTTATGCAGAAAAAAAAGTGTACAAAAAAACAAAAAATTTAAATTGCTTAAATCAATTCACACAGCCTCATAGTCTTATTAACCGGAACTTTGTCCCACATATGATACAATATAAGCATTTGTTGGAACAAAGTGCATAGCAAGCAACATAAAAAGGCCTGGACGTCCAAAAAAGACAGCAGGATGCTCTCTATGGTAAAGAAAAACCCATTCACAATATCCAGATAAGTGGACACTCACCAGGAGGTGGGCGTATCATTGTCAAAGTCTACAATCAAGAGAAGACTTCACGAGAGCAAATACAAAGGGTTCACCACAAGGAGCAAACCATTCATAAGCCTGAAGAATGGAAAAGCCAGATTCGATTTTGCCAAAAAACATCTTAAAAAGCCAGACCAGTTCTGGAAAAGCATTCTTTGGACGGATGAAACTAAGAATAATCTGTACCAGAATGACGGGAGGAAAAAAGTATAGAGAAGACTTGGAACAGCTCATGATCCAAAGCACACAACATCATCTGTAAAACATTGGAGGCAGTGTGATGGCATGGACATGCATGACTTGTGTGGAACTCCGACGGAGAAAAAAACACACATGCTCAGAATCAAGTCGACGCATACTAGCGAGCATTGAACTTTTTTTCTCGGTTCGTCAAAGTGTTTTACGTCACTGCGTTTTGGACGGTCAGAATTTGGTCTGACAGTGTGTATGCAAGACAGCTTGAACGGAATTCCTGACGGAAAATTCCATCGGATTTTATCCCATCGGAAATTCTGATCGTGTGTACAGGGCATTATAGATGGCCTCAAACTCCTGACAGCCCTCATATGTGGGTAGTAAAAGTTGATTTTGTCATCTATCTTTGGCTTTCTGATATCAAGAGCAGGAGACACTATTAATTGCTATGTATTATGTAGAAGTCAATTTAGTCCTGTCTGGTTATCATACATTATGTGAAGCAAACAGCATCTGAGCAGCATGGCTTAGTTATAGATAGTTGCAGGGCCACCATCAGGGGGGTACAGGCAGTACACCTGTAAGGGGCCCGGAGGTTCCCAGGGCCCCGGATGGCAACCCCCCTTTTTTTTTTTTTTTTTTATAAAAAAAAATGTTTTATACACATATATATATATATATATATATATATGTGTATATATATATATATATATAATTAGGTCCCCAGGGCCCCCGGATGGCAACCCCCCCTTTTTTATAAAAAAATAAGAAAAATTATATATATATATATTATATATCTCTTTTTATTTAAGGGCTCAGAGGTCCCCAAGGCCCCATGTGGCAACCCCCCCCTTTTCTTTTCTTTTTTCATAAATGTTTTTTTTTTTTATTAAGAGGTCCCCAGGGCCCTGGATGGCAACCCCACTTTTTTTATGTATTTTTTTTATAAATGTTTATTTTTTTTTATTTTTTTATATATATTTTTTAATTTATTTTTTAATTGAAGGGCCCAGAGGTTTATTTTTTTATTTTTATTAAAGGGCCCAGAGGTTTTTCTAAAGCAGCCCCCCCCCCCCGCTTCTCAAGGGGCCCCAAAATTTGGATAGAAATTTTGGATAGGAATTCAACTTTTTCCTGGATTTGTTGAAATGACTTGAGCTTATCTGAGGTATACAACTGGTGAATGTCTTTATACCTCAGTAAAGGCAGTTTTGTGCTCTAGGGACAGTGAGGAATTTGAAGAGTAGGTTTAGACCAAATGTGGTTGTTAGGAAAATCTAGTCTAGTAATTCTTAAACAAAAAAGCAAGGAAGGTGAGGAGTAATGCAGTGCCCTGGTTAAAGGCAATGAAGCATCTAATATATAATATTGAGAAAATTCAAATGAGAGAGCAATGGTGGCCTCGGTGGCAGAGCAGACGTTATCTGATTTTGGCAGTAGCCAGTCATGTATATTAATAAGCTGAGCTGCTAAATAATGGTAGTTTGGAGAGGCCAGGCCTCCCATCTGTTGTGGGAGACACAATGGGCCAAATCCACAGCCAGCGGCGGAAATTACGTTTTTCAAAACTTATGTCATTTAAGTTACGGCGCCTTAAGTTGGTGTCGTAAGTGCCGTATCCACAGCGCATTTGCGCACAAAATAGCGCATACGTAACTTAAATTCCGAGGCGTAAGGCGGGGTTATTGCAAGTGGGAAGGAAGTGGGCGTGCTTCATTGTAATGAGCCGTGACCCCATGCAAATGAAGGGCCGGCCGTACTGCGCATGCGCGCATGAATCTGCTGCTCACTGGGCATGTGCAGAACTTTGCTCAGCGCAATCAGTGAGATAGGTAAAAGGCCAAGCATACTTAGTTTGAGGATCGCCCTGTGTGTAAATAGCCCCAGTCAAACACACTTCCCTTGCAAAAGTATTTCCCTGTGTTCCCTTCCTAGAGCAAGTTGCTTCTGCTCTGAACGTTTGTCAGCGTTTGTTGGTGAGTTGTGTGTGATAGAGAAGTTTTGGAGGAGTATTAGATTGTAGTTGGTGTTTGTTTCTGATAAGTGTATTTTTTGTTTGATTGTTTCTGCTAAGTGTTTTTTTTTTTTTTTTTTCTGCTTGGATTTTGTGTTTGTTTTTTGTGTGCTTGTTTTTGACTTTGTAGTAGCTGTCTGCTTGTGTGTGTATTTTTGTTTGTTTGTTGTGTGTGTATTTTTGTTTGTTTGTCCTGTGAGTTTCTTGTTGCTGAGTGGTGTCTGTGATGGCACCCAAGCACAGGAAGCTTAATTTTACACATGTGGAGAAGCAAATCCTTGCTAGGTCCATCGTCCTATATGGGCGATATTTACATGGGCCTGAGAGCCGGAACACCTCCCCGGCCCAAAGGAAGAAGATATACCAAAAAATTACAGATCAGATAAATGCGGCAGGGGGGGAGACGAGGACCCCCGCTGGCATCCAGAAAAAGATTAATGATCTGAGGAGCGTGGTCCGCAATAAGGTGGCAAAGCTCACTGCCCATAGGAGGGGCACTGGAGGAGGGGGACCATGCCCCATCCGGCTGACTGAGGAGGAATGGGCAGTGGCCCGGTGTTTCCAGCCAGAGCAGGTGGTGGGCCTGCGTGGCTTTGACTCTGATGTTCCTGTGAGGCCAGGTAAGTTTTTTGTTTTTCTATCTGGTGATTAGCATGTGTGGGTGGGGGAAGGGAAGATGTGCCAAGTGTGTGGAACCCTTAAACCTGTGATTGTTTGGTGTCCTCCACAGATGACCAGGAGATTGCTGGCCCATCAGGCCAGGAGGATGCTGGGCCATCAGGCCAGGCTGCTGCACCACCCCAAGGACAGGAGGCTGCTGAGGAGTCCCCAGGGGAGGGGAGGGGCCAAACCTCCCCTCATGAGGGGGAGGAGGATGAGGGGGAGGAGGATGAGGGGGTGGAAGAAGAAAATCTGCAGCTTGGCAGGGAAATCCTTCTTGGCTCTGAGCTAATGACATTTGAGGATACCCTTGAGGCTACCCCAGAGCCTACCCCAGAGGCTACCCCAGAGGCTGGAAGCAGTCAGGCCACCATCAGGGGTAGCCCCTCCCACTCCTCCCCCAACAGGCTGCAAACCACAAGGATCACTCTCTCCCCTCCTCCAGAGCCACAAGCCTCAGGGGCAGGCAGGATGGCGACCCAGGAGACCAGGGGGGTGTTTGAGTGTCTGCCGGCCAGTCTGCAGAAGGACAATGCCCGGCAGACCCGCACTCTGGGTGAGATTCAAAAAAATCTGACCAAGATGGAGCACAGCCTGGGTGCAATGAGGGAGTCACTCGGTGATGTGGCCACAAACTCTTTGGAGGTCATCACATGTTTGTGGGACCTGAAGACCGCCACAACAGGCGTGGCCCAGGAGGTGACTGCCCTGACCCAGGCTGTGCAGGACAATACCCGGGCTGTGCAGGACAATACCCAGGCTGGCCAGGCCAATACGGCTGCCATCATTGGCTGTCTGAACAGGATAGCAGTGGCCTTGGAGGGCAGGCCAGCAGGAGGAGAGACACCAGGGGAGGCTCCTTCTTCCCCTGCTCACCCCCCCCATGAAGATACTCCCTCCCCTGCTCACTCACCCCCCCATGAAGATACTCCCTCCCCTGCTAACACCCCCCGTGAAGATCCTCCATTTGGCCGTGCCCGTGGCCGTGGACGTGCCCGTGCCCTTGGGCAGCCCAGACGGAGCACTCGCCGCCGGAATTAATTAGCAGGGGTACTTTTGATTTTTTTTTTCAATTTTTTTTTTTATGATTTTGTTTATTATACTGTACTTATGATTTGGTTTATGTGTGTGAATAATGTGTGAATGTGGGGGGGTGGCATTCCTGATAAAATAAGGGTGTCACCCTCAGTTTTGGTGGAGAAGGGATCCCCAGGACCAGGGAGAAGTGATCCCAGGTTCCTGAATGGTGTATGAATGCACAGTGACATAATTGGAGCCGTGGAGTATCTCGAGATACGCCGCGTAAGTCTATCTATACGCCGTCTTATCTATGCGCCGTGTCCACAATCTGAGATACGCCTGAAAATAGGCTGCATACGACCGCCGTAACTTTCCTACGCCAGCATATCGTGGGCGCATATTTACGCTGGCCACAAGGGGCGCTCCCATTGATTTTCTATGCACATATGCAAATGAGGGAGATATGCCGATTCACAAACTTACTTGCACCCGGCGCATAATATACGCGGTTTGCGTAAGGCGTACGTCCGGCGTAAAGTTATTCCACATATAGGAGGCGCAACTCATGCAAAGGTATGGACCAGGGAACAGAGCCGTCGTATTTTACGTTGTTTACGTAGTACGTGAATAGGGCAGGGCGTAGGTTACGTTCACGTCGTAGGCAGTGATCCGGTGTATCTTAGGGAGTAGTTCCGACGTGATTCTGCGCATGCGCACTGGGTTGCGTCCACGGGACGGCGCATGTGCCGTGCGTTATTCGTATCTTTATGACGCTCAGTCCATCATTTACATGGGGTCACGCCTCATTAGCATGGCTCACGCCCACTTCCACCTACGCTGGCTTACCCCGAGGAAACCCAGCGTAGATTTGGGGGCGAGTGCTTTGCGAATCCAGTGCTTGCATCTGTGCGCCGCGTCGGCGTAGCGTATATTAGATACGCTACGCCTGCATAAATATGCGCCGATGTATGTGAATCCGGGCCATAGTAAGCATGTTTACAAGTCTCAGAGCTAAAGGGACATTGAGGGAATATTTGTCAAGACAGAGAGTTGTACCTGGACTACAAACAACCAAGACAATGAGTTGGATTTACAAACTATAAAAAATTATAAAATAAACCCCCTCACCTGTTTGAAAAATATAAACACTGGGAACCTCTATCGACCCAAGGAATGGCACAAGGCCTGGTCTGCCATAGCTAAATGTTTTTTCAAAACAACGACATTGAAGGCGGCCTACAAGGTCCTTTTGAGGTGGTACTTGGTCTCAGCCCATATTGCAGGTTTGAACCCATCATGAAGTGACAGATGCTTCAGGGTCTGTGGCCAACGCAGTGATGCACTTCATATCTGGTGGTCCTGCCCACGTCTAACAAGATTTTGGTCCAGAGTCTTTGGGCTCCTGTATACCCTATTTCATATACCTAAAGACGCTAAACTTGTCCTACTGCATTGCCCAATTCAGGGCCTATTCTCGTATGAGCAGCTTGCAACTTACCTATTCATTGCCACCAAACACGTTATCGCTAAGGCTTGGAAGACATCTTCTGTATCGTTGGCAGTGGTAAAGAACAATCTGACCACCATGTTGATTAACGGAAACATGTCGAGTATTCGACATGATTCCCATGCTAAACTTCTGAAAGTGTGGGCTTCCTGGTGGTCCTATACTCTCCACACTCTGCATCTGACCAGTCTGGGTATCTTATATTGGGAGATATTACCACCCAAGCCTGCAGGACCCATTTTCTCTATCCTTCCCTCTACTTTCCAACTTCCCCTGTTTGGGAACCACTCCCGCCTTTTTTTCCGTTTTTTTGTTTCTCCTTCTTCTTCTTTCTGTTTTCTCTTGTTTCCCACTCCTCTTCCTCAATGACCAGCTGGCCCGTTTGCCCCTCTTGTTTCCTCATGGTATGCCCCTAGGCCTTCAGGGTTAGTCAACTTGTCAACTTATGTGGACCTATAGCTCCATCCACGAGGTCGGTTAGTTGATGTTGTGATTACTAAAATGTTTATTTGCACAAGATATTACTCATGCCTATAGGTCTTGTTTCCTGTTCATTGTTGCATAACCCATGCGTGGGTGATCAGCTCTCTTGTTATTTAAACCTGCAACAATAAAAATGATTGTACCAGGAAAATATAAACACAAAAAATATCAGAAAGCCGCAGCGCACAAAGCTACCACCTTTATAGGATAGCAATACCAAAATTGCCACGCTATAAATAGCATTAAATGCAAATTCAATTAACAACACTGCAATAATATATGCATACATGGATTATAAAAGCATATCTCCAATATGAATCAGACGTGCCAAATAATAATGTGATGAACACATACTAATATAAAAATAAGACCAAATAGTGTTCTCTGTCTTAAAATTCAAGGTCTCCTTTATTAAAAATATAGAATCACACTCACAGAGTAAATACAATTAATTGTGGCACGTTAAATCACAGAGCAGGGCTTACTGCCCAATGCCTCTTCCAGCTGACAGCTCCAGTATCACACAAGTTGAGCTGCTGCTGTTGGAAGAAAAACCACCTCTCTGGAAATAGCTCCTCCAACTGGGTCCTGTAAAAAATGGCAGTAGGTCCAAACGGAACCAGGCCCTTATATAGACCTATAACTGGGTTCCAGAACCTTCCCTGAATCACCTGATCTCTGCTAACCAACCACTGCCCTTATCTTCCCTAACCTCCAGAACCCACTGACCCAGCTGATCTCACTAACTAATCAACATTAACCCCTAAAATCCTTCACTCACTTAAACTGACTGACTTTCCGACCTGAAGCCTGACCCCTCAATGACCCTTACCTTCCACTAAATTAAACCAGCTGCCCATGCTGTGGACCCATAAGGAAAGGAAAGCCTAAATGGCTACTCTCTTTCCTTTCCCATGGGACCACAGGCATTATGCACTAACCCAAAACAAGCATGCAAAGAGGAATAAACAAACTACAACGGAAATCTTTCAAATATTTATTAGAGATTAAAACATAACATTCCATACATTAAATTCATATATATACTTTGGAATTTATTTTGGCCACGGCCTGATTCACTGGTTTTAATAAACAAGGTAATAATTCATCAAATCATACAACATACTCATAAATGTATATAAGTCCATTGATTAACATTCCATCACCATCCACAGCCCAGCCACTGAGACTCGAGCTGTTTTAACATCACACTTGAAATTTATTTCCAACTCTCCCAAACGACAGAAGGGGAGGGGTACTCAGCCCCCCCTTCTGTCCCCACCACCCCAGACTGCGGCCGCCTCTATGCATGTTTGAAGATTCATATTGAAAATATCAAGGCCAATATCTGACAGATGTACCCCATCTGTCCTATAAAGGCCCTGACAACCGCCCTCCAATTCAAAATGCCTAAAGGAAAAACCCAACCCGGAGGCCAAAAACTTCTCAATAGCTTTATTAATTCGCTTACGCACTTTCTCTAACGGTCTGAAAACTGTAGATTCCAACCAACGCAAACGTGGAATTATCTTGGAAATAATCAAAACTGTATTCGGGGAAACCGATTTCAAAAACTTAAAAGCATCCTTCATATTGTTAAGTAGATCGTACGTTCTCAACCTACCAATATCGTTACCCCCGATGTGAAGAACCAGTATGTCTGGAGGAGGAAAATGTGCGTATAACCTGCCCAACTCAAAAATCAAATCATCCCATACCATTCCTCTGCGACCATACCAATTGATGCTGAAAGTAGAAGGGTCCAAGCCCAGGTTCTCAGAATAAGTTCTGCTTGCTGCTCTCTTCTGTGCCCAAAAAACAAAAGAATGGCCTATGATCCAAACAGACTGCTGAAAACCTGACATAAATTAACACATTAATAAGGGCGAATGTATAGCCTAAAAGCATCCGATTTCCACCTCCCAATTTTCTTAATGGCACTCTCTTCAAGACCAATCCTAGCGGCCTCCGTGGCCGCTCCGATTCGAAATGAATGAGATGTAATCTTGACCTCACCAAGACGACTGCGTGAAATACACTTTTTAAGGACCGATGAGAATTGGTAAACAGATACCGGGGAACCATCCCTGTGGATAAACAATAAAACATTATTTGGCGGGCGGACCCGCAAATACTCCTTTAGTTTAACTATCGGGCAAATCTCATCCACTACGTACCTTTTCATGAAATCCATGCGCCTACTCCTAATGAATCTGTTTTGCTGTACCTTATAAACAACCTTAAATTATCCTCCAAAAATGATACCTCGGACAATAAGATTCCCGAGGCGTCATTGGATGACGGAAGTAATTCGGAAATTCTAAAGGCACCAAAAAATGTGATAACAAAAATAGCACTGAACAAAATTGCTTCATACTCTGAAAAACAAACAGCTGAAGTAGCCGCGCAAAGCTGTGATAAAATAGCTGGGGTAACAGGTGACCTTGCATCCCTCCTAAAAGAACCTCTCCTATACCCCTTCAAAACCTGCCTGATTGAGAAAAAACTATGGCAAGGAGGCAGATGAAAAAGGCGCAAGAAAAAGGAAACTCCAGAGAGTGTCTTACTAATGTGGGACCACGAGAGGCGCCTCTGAATCAGAGAACCCAGAAACAATATTACTAAATCTTCTGAATAGTCTGACACAGAAAGCCGTAAAGAAGTTAAAAAGGCTGACCATAAAAATCAAGATGAAACATAGCTTTTCCATGTAGAAAGAGCCACAGAGTTTTTAAAGCACTGTAACATTAAATTAGAGCCCATAGATGGGAAGGACAACTCATTCCCACTGGATCTGCCCCTGGGAGTAACTCGAAAAACCGGTCCATCTGTAGGCGAGAAAGAGCATCAGCAGTGTTATTAGTCTTGCCAGGAATGTATTTAGCTTTTAACCATGTGTTCCATTTTAAACAAAGAAAAACCAAATGACGCAAGTAAGATACCACCGGAGGAGTTTTAGATGACAATGTGTTCACTGCAAACAAGACTCCTTTGTTGTCCGTACTCACCAATATTCTTCTATTCGAGAAAAATTTCCCCCATACTTCTAGTGCTACGATCACCGGAAATAATTCTAGCAGAACAATGTTTCTAGGGAAACCATGCGTAACCCACCTATCGGGCCAAGAGTCTGCACACCAGTGGTTCCCCCAGACTGCCCCGAAACCAACCGAACCTGCTGCATCAGTTTCTAGGAGAAAATCGCTGTCCAAAATAAACTATTGCTGCCATAATGTTTTACCATTAAAATTTTCCAAGAACTTCAACCATACTGAAAGGTCTTGTTTGATGTCAGTTGTAAGCCTAATGTGTGCAGTTGGGTTCTTCAGACCTGACATGGCTGAGTAAAGCCTACGAGAAAACACTCTACCCATGGGTAAGACTCTGGAAGCAAAGGCTAACTGACCTAGGAGAGATTGCAACTCTTTTAGCGTCACTTTCCTCTTTCTAAGAAATAAATTCAACACCTGTGATAACTTGTAGATCTTGTCATCTGGCAACCTTAATTCCATGTTGGCAGAATCTATAGTTATACCTAAAAAATTAATGCATGTTGTGGGAACAACAGTCTTATCCTGTACCAGAGGGACCCCAAAACGGCTGCATACCTGTATGAATGCTGTCAGCAGGGTTGAGCAATCCGCTGAACCCCCTGGCCCCAAGAATAAAAAATCGTCTAAATAATGAATCAACTGATCGGAACCTGCTACCGTGCCGACCACCCAATCCAAAAAAGTTGAGAACGCTTCAAAGTAAAAACAAGAAATTGAACATCCCATATGCAACGCTTTATCAAAATAAAATTTTTCTTCAAAATAAATACCCAAGGAATTAAAACCCTCCGGGTGCAAAGTGAGTAAACGAAATGCTGATTGTATGTCCGCTTTGGACATCAATGCGTTCTTCCCTAAAATGCGAAGTTTGTCAATCGCCAAGTCGAATGAAGAATATGATACGGATATGTCATCCGAATCAATTTGATCGTTGAGGGAACTGCCAAACGGAAATGATAAGTGGTGGATCAAACGGAACTCAAAAGGCTCTTTTTTAGGAACCAAACCTAATGGAGAAATTCTAAAGTTCATAAATGGGGGGTGGTCAAAAGGGCCTTCCATCCTACCTGCTTTTACCTCTTTTAAAAGCTTTGTTCTTACCAACCAGGGTGCATCATTGACAGATTTAAATTTTTTTACTATTGTGCAACCATTCCCTTCAAACTGCGGCAAAGGGAAACCCTCGGAAAAACCCCTAGTTAGTAACAAAGCCATCCTCTTGTTTGGGTATATTTGCAACCAAGGGAGCATGTTTGAGAGTATCACTGGGGTAACCGCTTTTAGGAAAACCTTCTCTTGTGTTTGCCTGTAGTTTCCGAAAACATTTTGAAATTGGGTGATTTCCTGCACAAAAAGCGCATTCATGTTTGTATTTGCATGCATTTAACCATTTACAATGAGAGTCATTGAAAGCGTAGCATAGGCCTTTTTTTTAAGCACTATTAGCCGAAGGCTGAGGAGCTGCGGCTGTGCCTGGCCGGGAGAAAAACAGTTTCTGAGGCAAAAATAAATTAAACCAGAGACCAACATCCTTAGATCCCCATTGTAATGACGGTTGGACTGACAGTTTTTGCCTGAAAGCCTCATCCTATGTTAACCATGCTAAACCACTGAAGCTCCTATAAGCTTCTAAGATTATGTCAATGTGCTGGAATAATAGTGGGCTTTTCTCAGGGTACTTCTCACATAATATGCTGGCATAGATGACAAAAGCCTGTAACCAAACATAGAATGACTTAATCACTGGTTTCCGCTCATCCGACTTCTCCTCCCTCCTATCAAACCTTAGATTATCCCTGGAGGCAGGAGGAAGAATCGTGCACAAATCAATAAATTCCTCCCTCCATATTTTTTCTTTCATGCTTAAATTTAAAGCGGTGGTTCACCCTTATTAACATCTTTTTAGCATAAAATGAGGCATAGTAGCGCGAGCTACAGTATGCCTGTCTTTATTTTTTTAGTCCCGTACTCACAGTGTAATCGTAGAGACAAGATTCCGACTCCCCGCGGGGAATGGGCATTCCTATGGAGAGGGAAGGTGATTGACGGCCGGCTCTGGCACGTCACGCTCCCCGAAGACAGCCGGAACAGGTCTCATCTCTTCACGGCGCTATACGGCGCCTGCGCACAGACTATGCGAAGGCGCCGTGAAGCGCCAAGTCCTATTTCGGGTATTTCCGGAGAAGCGTGACGTGCCATAGCCGGCCGTCAATCATGCTCCCTCTCCATAGGAACGCCCATTCCCCGAGGGGGGTCGGAATCTTGTCTCTACGATTACACTGTCAGTACGGGACTAAAAAAATAAAGACAGGCATACTGTAGCTCGCGCTACTATGCCTCATTTTATGCTAGAAGAAAAAAAAAAAAATTTTATTAATAGGGTGAACCCCCGCTTTAAGTGGAAACCCAGAGGTGACAGGAGACAAGGCATGCATTCTTTTACACTGCCTTCTGACATGCTTTTAGCTGCACAATCCTTTGGCATCATACAGACAGGCTGAGACACAGGGAGGAGATCAGCTGACCAAACCCCAGCTTCTTTAACCTCTGAAGTAAACTTAGCTCTCATAACAGTTAACAATTGATCAATTGATGAAGATAGATTAGACAATTGGGATGCTGTAAAGCACTCACCCCCTGCACCCTGAGCAGGACGAACTCCAGGGGCTGATGGCACCTCACACCGCACAGGTATACTGTCGGCTTGCTGCTCTTTGCGCTGTGCAGGCAGGTTTGTCACCCTGTAACCTCCTCTGCCGCCTCTGCGGACCGTTTGGCTGCTCTCAGATGTTCCAGGCTGCGGTGAAATCTCCCTGGCTGGCGTTGCTGCGCTCCTGCCTTTCCGTCCGCGCCCCAACGGGGGCGCTGCTGGGCTCTGGCTCTGCTCCCTGCAAGAAAAAGAAAAACCATCCAGGCTACCATTGTTGGACCTGGGCGGAGCGGGACTCATGCTCCTCCTAAGGGACCGCCTCCTTTTGCTGGTTCTCGTCTCCGCGCCACCCTCTTCATAGACGTCATCAGACCTCGCGAGTTCAGGAACGGCAACCGCTGGACACGCCGCTCCATCCAGATGACATGGCTGCTGCTGGGGTGAGATTGCTCCGCTGGGACCCGCTGCCGACTCCGAAACCGCATTGCTGCCGCTGGTTTGCTGGGGATCCACAGGTAGGGATAAACAGTGGCAAATCCACTCTTCTCCACCCGCATGTTTTGCTCTGGTTAGTAGTTGGTGTAGCAGGGCTTCCATCGTGAGGGTGTAGGTGGGGAGCTCCTCCGGCTGGGTCCTGTAAAAAATGGCAGCAGGTCCAAACGGAACCAGGCCCTTATATAGGCCTAAAACTGGGTTCCAGAACCTTCCCTGAATCACCTGACCTCTGCTAACCAACCACTGCCCTTATCTTGCCTAACCTCCAGAACCCACTGACCCAGCTGATCTCACTAACTAATCAACATTAACCCCTAAAAACCTTCACTCAGTTAAACTGACTGACTTTCTGACCTGAAGCCTGACCCCTCAATGACCCTTACCTTCAACTAAATTAAACCAGCTGCCCATGCCGTGGACCCATAAGGAAAGGAGAGCCTAAATGGCTACTCTCTTTCCTTTCCCATTCCTTTGAACTTCATGTGTTTATGGTGGAGCTGGTTACATTGGAAGACAAGGGTTACAGCTAAGATAAGGTGACCAGATTTTTAAAATGAAATCCGGGGACATATTTTTTCTTTACAGTAATGGCAACAATCAGCGACTCTCTGCCCGTCGCCACCCGCCTCACAGCCTCTCAAGTCTTACTCTCCGGGCCCCCCGGCTACTACTGGATGGGGAGTGGAGGAAGATCACTCCGCCAGTGAAGGCAAGGAGATAGGCGGGTGGCTGGCCAGGATTTGAGCCAAGGCAGAAGAACATGCGAGCAAAGCTGAATAAATATTCCCTCTGCTCCGACCAGCACATTATCATCAGAAAGGGGCACAGAAAATGGGAAAAATACAACCCCCCTATGCTAGTAGGCACGGCGGAGCGGGGGTGTGTAATTCTAATTTTTTTATTTTAATTCTGCATTGATTGTCTTTGAAATTGCCCCTGCCCCCTATTAAATCCAATCTGGGGACAAAACCAGGGACAGACTTGGTCCGGGGACAGTGTCCTCAATCAGGGGACTGTCCCCTGAAACTGGTGATGTCTGGTCACCCTAAGCTAAGAACCCATTACCTTATGCTGGTCCCGATTATTAAGGGGAACACGCATTTAATCTTTAAGGGTCTATCATTTAAGGTGAGTGGCCATCTTTTCCTTTGGTGGTGGATATATTACACTAGCATGGTGGATTTCAAGTGGTGTACATATGAATAATCACAGTGGGCCAGATTCAGATAGAGATACGACGGCGTATCTCCTGATACGCCATCGTATCTCTGAGTTCCGTTGGTCGGATCTATGCGGCTGATTCATAGAATCAGTTACGCATAGATCTCCCTAAGATCCGCCAGGTGTAAGTGAGCTGGCCGCTAGGTGGCGCTTCCGTTTGTATACGCGAGGAATATGCAAACGAGGAGTTACGCCGATTCAGAAACGAACGACCGCCCGGCGCTTTTTTTTTACGTCGTTTGCGTTCGGCTTTTTCCGGTGGATAGTTACCCCTGCTATATGCGGCGTATCCTATGTTAAGTATGGCCGTCGTTCCCGGGTCGAATTTTGAATTTTTTACGTTGTTTGCGTAAGTCGTTTGCAAATACGGATGGACGTCATTTACGTTCACGCCGAAACCAATGACGTCCTAGCGACGTCATTTGGAGCAATGCACGCTGGGAAATTTAGCGGATGGCGCATGCGCCGTTCGTTCGGCGCGGGGACGCCTGATTTAAATTTTACACTCCCCCTAGCCGCGGAATTTGAATTCCGCTAGGGGATTTACGATACGCCGCCGCAACTTTTCAGGCAAGTGCTTTCTGAATTAAGCAATTAATTAATTAACTTGCGGCGGCGTAACGTAAATCAGATAGGTTACGCGGATCTAAAGATCTGCTAACCTATCTGAATCTAGCCCAAGGTTTGTTATTTTCTTCATTGGAGCACATTTTAGACACATTTAGGTAGATTCACGTACAGATGCCTAAACTTGCGGCGGCGTAGCTTAGCGTGTTTAGGCTACGCCGCCGTAAGTTAGCTAGGCAAGTACATGATTCACAATATACTTGCCTGCTAAGTTACGGTGGCGTAGCCTAAAGTGGGCAGGCGTAAGGGCGCCAAATTCAAATGTGTTTAAGGGGGGCGTGTTTTATGTTAATATCTTACGTTTTTGACGTTTTTCTTTTACTGCGCATGCGCCGGGCGCCTACATTTCCCAGTGTGCATTGTGGCTAAGTACGCCGCACGGGCCTATTGATTTTGACGTGGACGTAAATCGCTATTCGTGGACGACTTACGCAAACGTCGTAACAATTTTGAATCTGGAAGCGGGAACGGCGGCCATACTTTAACATTACTATTCCACCTAATAGATGGAATAACTTTAGGCCTGATAATGCCTTACGGAAACGGCGTAAATGTACTGCGGCGGCCGGGCGTACGTTCGTGAATCGGCGTATCTACTAATTTACGTATTCTACGCTGACCACAATGGAAGCGCCACTTAGCGGCCATCCGAAATATTGCAACCTAAGATAGGACGGCGCAAGCCGTCGTATCTTAGATATGTTTAAGCGTATCTCTGATTGAGAATACGCTTAAACATAAGTCGGCGTAGATTCTGAGTTAGGTCGGCTTATCTACTGATAAGCCGGCCTAACTCTTACTGAATCTACCTAATTAGCAGTTGATGGGCTGACATTTTATGGAGTTTATTATTAGTTTACATATAATATTATTTATTTGTTGTGCACCTTTGATTCAAATTGTATATAGCATGTATACATATAGTATTATTGCAGTGTTGTTAACTGAATTAGCATTTTACACTATTTATAGTGTGGTCCTTTTTGGTATTGCAATGAGTTGGATTTACACCTGGAAAGGGACAATACAGGTTACACGGAAATGGCATCAGACATTTGGATATTGATATTCTTCTTATCAGATAACCTTAAACAATTGGTTCCTTTAAGCTAGTGCATTGTTGGTTCACTTACCTTTTCCTTTGATTTCCCTTCTAATTTTTTTTTCTTTGTCTGAATTTCTTACTTCCTGTTTCTCCTCAGTAAGCTTGCCACCATCATCCGAGCCGTTCTGGCTGGGGGATAGTCAGCGTCTACATCCCTGCGGGGTGACGCCACTGGCGTAGGAAGGGGGGGCAGGGGGTGCTGTGGCCCCGGGCGCGACATTTAGGGGGGCGACTTTCCGTGCCTCCTCCTAATTTTAATTTCCAGTGTCACCGCGACACGGATGTCCGGAGCGGCCAGCGGCCACCATGTGTAATGTCCAGCGCTCTGTGATTGGGCATATGGGGGTCATGTGAGGAGTGGGGCTGGAAGTCCCGCCTCCGCACATGACCGCCATACGTCCAATCGCAGAGCGCCGGGAAAGTCTGAAAATGGCGGTGGCCGGCGGGAGACGCCAGGCTCTGAAAGTGTGAGCCGCCGGCGCCGTCTTCCCCTCCGCTCTGGTGCGCTGCGGTACGGCGCTGCCACTGTGTGGAGGGAGTTGCAGCATGGAGCGGGCTGCGGATGGATGGTGCTGGCGGCCGGCGGGGAAGAGAGTCGGGACTCCGTCCTGACTCCTGAGGAGAGTCCTGGAGGAGTCTCTGGAGAAGAACAGACAAAGGTAAGGAGGACTCAGAGGATGGACTTATACTGTAGGAGTTAGGTGGGTCAGTGTAGGTGTCAGGGTCAGTGTCAGTGCAGGTGTCGGGTCAGTGCAGGGGTCAGTGTCAGTGCAGGGGTCAGTGTCAGTGCAGGGGTCAGTGTCAGTGCAGGGGTCGGGTCAGTGCAGGGGTCAGTGTCAGTGCAGGGGTCAGTGCAGGGGTCCGTGTCAGTGCAGGGGTCAGTGTTAGTGCAGGGGTCAGTGTCAGTGCAGGGGTCAGTGTCAGTGCAGGGGTCAGTGCAGGTGTCCGGGTCAGTGCAGGGGTCCGGGTCAGTGCAGGTGTCGGGTCAGTGCAGGGGTCAGTGTCAGTGCAGGGGTCAGTGTCAGTGCAGGTGTCAGTGCAGGGGTCAGTGTCAGTGCAGGGGTCAGTGTAGGGGTCAGTGTCAGGTGTCGGGTCAGTGCCTGACGAAGAGGTCCTGCGTGGCCTCGAAACGTTGCTCTTTTGGATCAACAGATATGCATTAAATTTTTGGACGTTTTTTTAAGATGATCCCTGGTGTGCTGGCGAATATATATATAGGGTCAGTGCAGGTGTCGCCCCCCTAAATGTCGCGCCCGGGGCCACAACACCCCCTGCCCCCCCTTCCTACGCCAGTGGCGTCACCCCGCAGGGATGTAGACGCTGACTATCCTCCAGCCAGAACTGCTCGGATGATGGTGGCAAGCTTACTGAGGAGAAACAGGAAGTAAGAAATTCAGACAAAGAAAAAAAAAATTAGAAGGGAAATCAAAGGAAAAGGTAAGTGAACCAACAATGCACTAGCTTAAAGGAACCAATTGTTTAAGGTTATCTGATAAGAAGAATATCAATATCCAAATGTCTGATGCCATTTCCGTGTAAGGCTGGGTTCACACTACGGTTTTCCCGTCCGTCAGCCGCATACGATTTATATGAAAAAACGTATGCGGCTGAAACGGACGGGAACGTATGGAACCGCACACATGTGCGTTTTCCATTGACATTAATGTTAAAGGAAAAAGTATGCGGTTGCCATACTGTTTTAAAAACGACCGCAAAACCGTGGTTGAACACGGTTTTGGGTACGTTTAAAAAACGTTTTGCCAGCAAATCGTACGCACCCGGATGCATCCGAGTGCATACGATTTGCAATGCATTCTCTATCTATACGTTTTCCCGTCCGGGCCCGTACGTTTTCAATACTGAAATCGTATGCGGCTGACGGACGGGAAAACCGTAGTGTGAACCCAGCCTAACCTGTATTGTCCCTTTCCAGGTGTAAATCCAACTCATTGCAATACCAAAAAGGACCACACTATAAATAGTGTAAAATGCTAATTCAGTTAACAACACTGCAATAATACTATATGTATACATGCTATATACAATTTGAATCAAAGGTGCACAACAAATAAATAATATTATATGTAAACTAATAATAAACTCCATAAAATGTCAGCCCATCAACTGCTAATTAGGTAGATTCAGTAAGAGTTAGGCCGGCTTATCAGTAGATAAGCCGACCTAACTCAGAATCTACGCCGACTTATGTTTAAGCGTATTCTCAATCAGAGATACGCTTAAACATATCTAAGATACGACGGCTTGCGCCGTCCTATCTTAGGTTGCAATATTTCAATATTTCAGAAAGCACTTGCCTGAAAAGTTGCGGCGGCGTATCTTAAATCCCCTAGCGGAATTCAAATTCCGCGGCTAGGGGGAGTGTAAAATTTAAATCAGGCGTCCCCGCGCCGAACGAACGGCGCATGCGCCATCCGCTAAATTTCCCAGCGTGCATTGCTCCAAATGATGTCGCTAGGACGTCATTGGTTTCGGCGTGAACGTAAATGACGTCCATCCGTATTTGCAAACGACTTACGCAAACAACGTAAAAAATTCAAAATTCGACCCGGGAACGACGGCCATACTTAACATAGGATACGCCGCATATAGCAGGGGTAACTATCCGCCGGAAAAAGCCGAACGCAAACGACGTAAAAAAAAAGCGCCGGGCGGTCGTTCGTTTCTGAATCGGCGTAACTCCTCATTTGCATATTCCTTGCGTATACAAACGGAAGCGCCACCTTGCGGCCAGCGGGAGATTGCAGCCTAAGATCCGACGGTGTAAGTCACTTACACCTGGCGGATCTTAGGGAGATCTATGCGTAACTGGTTCTATGAATCAGTCGCATAGACCCGACCAACGGAACTCAGAGATACGACGGCGTATCAGGAGATACGCCGTCGTATCTCTATCTGAATCTGGCCCACTGTGATTAATCATATGTACACCACTTGAAATCCACCATGCTAGTGTAATATATCCACCACCAAAGGAAAAGATTTTTTTCTGTTGAAAAGCCTGTGGCGTGCAAAACACAACCCAAAAACTCCACCCGGTGCAGGAAAAATGTGCACACACATAAAGAGGTGCAACAAAAAACTGTGACGGGTGCATCGTCAAGTGGTCCTCCGAAGAGGACCCAGCTCTGATCCCCCGGGGCGTTAGGCTCCTGGCAGGGAAAAGAGTAAACTGTGGTCCATACAGCCGAAGCCATATGGACCCATCTTGGTCCAAGCAGCCGAAGCCACAAGGACCCAACATCCTCAGAGGGACTGCCGAAACAGAACCCTCCTCGGTGAGGCTCCCCCGAAGGGAGACCCCATGAGAGCCGGCGAACTTAGCCAGAAGGCCGGGTCCACCAACTCCCAAGACTTTCAGAGCGGGTCCGAGGACCTGCACCCTACTCATCACACATAAAGTGCAGTGCACCAAACAAAAAAGTGACAAAACAGACAAACACGGGGAAAATAAAAAAAGAAAGTGGGGAGAAGGAAGATGGGAGAGTGAGGAAAAGTGACCAATGTGCTATACATTGGCCGGCCCTCCGGCCAGGAAACAAAAATTCCACTGGTCCTAGCCAAAAGGCCGGGCCCTAGCGGCAGGTGTCAAAAAGGTGTGTGTGGAGATCAGTGACCTGAAGGTGCCACACGGTGAGTGCCCCTCAAACACTCGTGCAATGTATGGCACCCCTGGACTGCCACTCCAGGGGCACAATCTCCACGGGCTTTTCAACGGTCCCTAGCCCCCGGTCCGGACCGGCAGCACCCTTCCCAGCCAGGAAGGTGGGAGAAGAGGTTGGGGAGAGCCTACTGACGCAGACTCCACCCACAACCCCTAACTCTCCCACCTAATCACATTCTGGAAGTACTACCCGCTCCTTCCCGGTTAAAGGAGAAGCAAGGGTTCCCTCCAGAACAACTGACTGGGGCAGTTACCACCAAATCCAGGCCAACGGCCAGGGACCCGGCCTCTTGGCTTCGACCTCATGCCTCTCTGTCCAAATCAGAAGGCTTCCACCTCCACACCAACAGGCTTAGCGTCCGCCGACTGCCATCCCTTTCCCCCTGCCACAGGGTACCGGGGACAGTCAGCTTAGCACCACCTATTGGCAACTGATAAGAACAGATACTACACTTGATCTTAGCCAAAAGGCCGAGAAGCACAAACCAAAGGAAAAGATAGCCACTCACCTTAAATGATAGACCCTTGAAGATTAAATGCGTGTTCCCCTTAACAATCGGGACCAGCATAAGGTAATGGGTTCTTAGCTTAGGGTGACCAGACATCCCCAGTTTCAGGGGACAGTCCCCTGATTGAGGACACTGTCCCCGGACCAAGTCTGTCCCTGGTTTTGTCCCAGATTGGATTTATTAGGGGGCAGGGGCAATTTCAAAGACAATCAATGCAGAATTAAAATAAAAAAATTAGAATTACACACCCCTGCTCCGCCGTGCCTACTAGCATAGGGGGGTTGTATTTTTCCCATTTTCTGTGCCCCTTTCTGATGATAATGTGCTGGTCGGAGCGGAGGGAATATTTATTCAGCTTCGCTCGCATGTTCTTCTGCCTTGGCTCAAATCCTGGCCAGCCACCCGCCTATCTCCTTGCCTTCACTGGCGGAGTGATCTTCCTCCACTCCCCATCCAGTAGTAGCCGGGGCCCGAAGAGTAAGACTTGAGAGGCTGTGAGGCGGGTGGCGACGGGCAGAGAGTCGCTGATTGTTGCCATTACTAGTAAAGAAAAAATATGTCCCCGGATTTCATTTTAAAAATCTGGTCACCTTTTCTTAGCTGTAACCCTTGTCTTCCAATGTAACCAGCTCCACCATAAACACATGAAGTTCAAAGGAATGGGAAAGGAAAGAGAGTAGCCATTTAGGCTCTCCTTTCCTTATGGGTCCACGGCATGGGCAGCTGGTTTCATTTAGTTGAAGGTAAGGGGTCCGTGTCAGTGCAGGTGTCGGGTCAGTGCAGGGGTCCGTGTCAGTGCAGCGGTCAGTGCAGGGGTCAGTGTCAGTGCAGGTGTCGGGTCAGTGCAGGGGTCTGTGTCAGTGCAGGTGTCGGGTTAGTGCAGGGGTCCGTGTCAGTGCAGGTGTCGGGTCAGTGAAGGGGTCAGTGTCAGTGCAGGGGTTGGGTCAGTGCAGGGGTCAGTGTCAGTGCAGGTGTCAGTGCAGGGGTCAGTGCAGGGGTCAGTGCAGGGGTCAGTGTCAGTGCAGGGGTCAGTGTCAGTGCAGGGGTCAGTGTCAGTGCAGGGGTCAGTGTCAGTGCAGGGGTCAGTGTCAGTGCAGGTGTCGGGTCAGTGCAGGTGTCGGGTCGGTGCAGGGGTCCATGTCAGTGCAGGTGTCAGTGTCAGTGCAGGGGTCCGTGTCAGTGCAGGGGTCAGTGCAGGGGTCAGTGTCAGTGCAGGTGTCAGTGCAGGGGTCCGTGTCAGTGCAGGGGTCCGTGTCAGTGCAGGGGTCAGTGTCAGTGCAGGGGTCAGTGTAGGTGCAGGGGTCAGTGTAGGGGTCAGTGCAGGTGTCAGTGTCAGTGTAGGTGTCAGTGTCAGTGCAGGGGTCAGTGCAGGTGTCAGTGTAGGGGTCAGGTCAGTGTCAGTGTAGGTGTCAGTGTAGGGGTCAGGTCAGTGTAGGTGTTTTTAAAAAAGCTCCAAAATATTTAGGTCCCCCACGTTTATGCACATATAACCGTGTCAGTGCAGGTGTCGGGTCAGTGCAGGGGTCAGTGTCAGTGCAGGGGTCAGTGTCAGTGCAGGTGTCAGTGTAGGTGTCAGTGTCGGGGTCAGTGTCGGGGTCAGTGTAGGGGTCAGTGCAGGTGTCAGTGTCAGTGCAGGGGTCAGTGCAGGTGTCAGGTCAGTGTCAGTGTAGGTGTCAGTGTAGGGGTCAGGTCAGTGTAGGTGTTTTTAAAAAAGCTCCAAAATATTTAAGTCCCCCACGTTTATGCACATATAACCGTGGATGTTTATATTAGGGGGGGGGGGCGGAAAAAAATCCGCCCCGGGCGCCCATGACTCTGGTTACGCCACTGGGTGACGCTATGTACATCCATTAAGGCTATATATATTATATATTTTTTGGGCATATTTATTATAGCATAAAGTAAAAAATATTGCTTTTTTTTCAAAATTGTGAATCTTTTTTTGTTTATAGCGCAAAAAATAAAAAATGCAGAGGTGATCAAATACCACCAAATCAAAGGTCTATTTGTGGGAAATAAAGGACATTAATTTTGTTTGGGTACGAGGTCGCACGACTGCACAATTGTCAGTTAAAGCAACGCCATGCCCCATCGCAAAAAAATGGCCTGGTCAGGAAGGGGGTAAGTCCTTCTGGAGCTGAAGTGGTTAACTACCAGCACACTCCCAATTTCGAGCTGTGCCCACTTATTCTGCATTTCTAGAACTAGAGACCCATGTTTGTTTTCTTTGTCTGAATTTCTCACTTCCTGTTCCACCTCAGTAAGGTGTTCAGTAAGCTGTTCTGGCTGACTAACCCCTAGCCAGATGATGGGGTCAGGCTTACTGAGAAAAAACAGGAAGTGAGAAATTCAGACAAAGAAAAAAACATTTAGAAGGGAAATCGAAGGAAAGGGTAAGTGAACCAACAATGCACTAGCTTAAAGTGGGGTTCCAACCACAATTAGCATTTTTTAAATGTATGTCCTTTCATCATGCGTTTTTATGATATAAATCCGGTCACTTACTATTTTACAATCCGCCACCGCTCTGCATAGTTATTCAAAAAAGATAGTTTATAAAACTATGTCCACACCGTTGTCATTTTGCTTGTGGGCATTGTGAAGCCCACAAGCACTTCCTGTAAGTCTTGGATGGGGAGTGATAATTGGATAGCGCATTGCATCCTGGGAAATTATGACACACATTTCCCAGGAGCATTAGAGGGAGATGATGTCAGGATCCTAGGTGATTCCAAAGGCAGATTTCGTGGGACCGCATAGCAACAGGCATTTCCATTCTTTTTTTTGTTTTTTTTGTTATTTTGTTTTTTAGGTCCAATAATGAAAAAAAAATTTGGGATGGAAACTCCACTTTAAATGAACCTATTTAGAAAATAAAAAACAACCCCTTTAAATACATTTTTATTTATTTCATCATTCTGTAGTCCAGGGGTCTCAAAGTACCGGCCCGCGGGCCGCAACCGGCAGTGCGGGGAGTTCCGCGGAAGTGTAGATGCAGAGTAGCGCAGGAAGCGTCTGTCATAAGTTCACTTGTCTCTCATGTCACGCTTGCTACTCCCCGGCGGCCCCCCCCCTCTCTTCTCGTCCATCCCCAGTTGCTTGTGACATCATTTGAGATGGACGAGAAGAGAGGGGGGAGGGGCCGCCGGGGAGTAGCAGCGTGACATGAGAGACAAGTGAACTGATGACAGACGCTTCCTGCGCTGCTCTGCATCTACACTTCCGCGGCACTGCCTGCGGGCCATTTAAAACCGGTCCGTTACTTTGCTGACCTGTGCCCTGATGTGCTACCATGTGCCCTCATGTGCCCTGATTGTGTCCTGATGTGCTCCCTTGTGCCCTGATTGTGCCCTGATGTGCTCTCATGTGCCCTGGTGTGCCCTGATGTGCTCTCATGTGCCCTGATTGTGCCCTCATGTGCCCTGATTGTGTCCTGATGTGCTCCCATGTGCCCTGATGTGCTCCCATGTGCCCTGGTGTACCCTGATGTGCCCCATGTACCCTCATGTGCCCCAATGTGCCATGTGCCCTATGTACCCTGATGTGCCTCATGTACCCTGATGTGCTGGGCTCTGTACATCAGGGTACCCTGTGCCCTGTACCCTGATGTGCCATGTGCCCTGTCCTGATGTGCTGTGCCCTGATGTGCTGGGCTCTGTACATCAGGGTACCCTGTGCCCTGTACCCTGATGTGCCATGTGCCCTGTCCTGATGTGCTGTGCCCTGATGTGCTGGGCTCTGTACATCAGGGTACCCTGTGCCCTGTACCCTGATGTGCCATGTGCCCTGTCCTGATGTGCTGTGCCCTGATGTGCTCTCATGTGCCCCATGTTCCCTGATTGTGCCCTGATGTGCTCCCATGTGCCCTGATGTGCCCTGATTGTGCCCTGATGTGCTCTCATGTGCCCTAATTGTGCCCTGATATGCTCGGATTGTGCCCCATGTGCCCTGATGTGGCCCATGTACCCTAGGGTTGCCACCTTTTTCTTCAAGCCATACCCGAACACTTTTGCGACTCAGGGCAATTTTTCGTTGTTGCAGTAAACACTAAAGGGTTATAAAAGACCTGGGACACGTTTGGGTGCCCCAAGGAGAGAAGTAACATAGTGCACAGAGCGCACCAGTGGGTGTGGCCAAATTGCTCTTTCTGACACCATCACCCCACCCTTCCCTGACGCCAAACCTGCTCCTAAACAGCCGCCAGCATCGGAAACAGATTTGTGTTTGACTATCTCGGTTACTTGGGGAACCACAGCCTGGTGTGAATAATGTGCCCGGGATTCAGGTGGACTGAAACCTGGACATATGATTCAAAACCCGGACTGTCCGGGTGAATCCTGGACAGGTGGCAACTCTAATGTACCCTGATGTGCCATGGGGCACATGGGAGCACATCAGGGCACAATCAGGGAACATGGGGCACACCAGGGCACATGGGGCACAGCACATCAGGACAGGGCACATGGCACATCAGGGTACAGGACATGGCACATTAGGGCACAGCACAGCTGGACAGAGCACATGGCACATCAGGGTACAGGGCACATGAAACAGCACATCAGGGTACAAAGCCCAGCACATCAGGGCTGATTTTGCAAAGAATTGTGGGAAAAAATGACAACTTCAAAAAACTCACCGTGCCTCTTTCTAAATACCTTGGAATGTCTTATTTCTAGAAAGGGGTCAATTGGGGGGCATTTGTACTTTTCTGGTTTGTTAGGGTCTCAAGAAATGAGATAGGCCATCAGTACTTCAGGTGTGATCAATTTTCAGAGATTGGCACCATAGCTTGTGGTGGACTCTATAACTTTCACAAAGACCAAATAATATGCATCAATTTGTACTTATTTTAGTGATGTCGCGAACCTAAAATTTCGCGTTCGCGAATGGCGATTGCGAACTTGCGCATATGTTCGCGAATGAGCGAACCGGGCGAACCGCCATAGACTTCAATGGGCAGGCGAATTTTAAAACCCACAGGGACTCTTTCTGGCCACAATAATGATGGAAAAGTTGTTTCAAGGGGACTAACACCTGGACTGTGGCATGCCAGAGGGGGATCCATGGCAGAACTCCCATGGAAAATTACATAGTTGTCGCAGAGTCCGTTTTTAATCCATAAAGGGCATAAATCACCTAACATTCATAAATTGTTTGGAATAACGTGCTTTAAAACATCAAACATCATAATGTTATATAGATCAGGTAGTGTAAGGCTTAGGGTTAGGGTTAGGGTTACAGATAGGGTTAGGGTAACAGATAGGGTTAGGGTTACAGATAGGGTTAGGGGAACAGGGTTAGGGTTAGGGTAACAGATAGGGGTAGGGTTAGGGTAACAGATAGGGTTAGGGTTACAGATAGGGTTAGGGTTAGGGGAACAGGGTTAGGGTAACAGGTAGGGTTAGGGTTAGGGTAACAGATAAGGTTAGGGTAGGGTTAGGATTAGGGTAACAGATAGGGTTAGGGTTACAGATAGGGTTAGGGGAACAGGGTTAGGGTTAGGATAACAGATAGGGTTAGGGTAACAGATAGGGTTAGGGTTACAGATAGGGTTAGGGTTAGGGGAACAGGGTGAGGGTTAGGGTAACAGATAGGGTTAGGGTAGGGTTAGGGTAACAGATAGGGTAGGGTTAGGGTTAGGATTAGGGTAACAGATAGGGTTAGGTTAGGGTTAGGGTTACAGTCTGTAACCCTAACCCTATCTGTAACCCTAACCCTATCTGTAACCCTAACCCTATCTGTAACCATCACCCTATCTGTAACCCTAACCCTAACCCTATCTGTAACCCTAACCCTGTCTGTAATAGGGTTAGGGTTCACAGTGACAGACCAAACTCTGACAGATCAAACTCCCCATTTAACGCACCGCAAACACCTGCAAACAGTCCATTTACACAACCGCAAACTCCCCATTTACACAAGGTTGGATACCAAGCTAGCCATGTTATGTACTGTGCCACCAAGATAGATGAGTGGTGGGTGGCACTGGGCACAATATACGCTGTACCCCTGACACATGCTGGCAGCCAGGCAACTGACTACAATTATATTGCAGTAATAAATTTTGTTTTAAATGTTATGTACTGTGCCACCAAGATAGATGAGTGGTGAGTGGCACTGGGCACAGTTTACGCTGTACCCTAACACACGCTGCCAGCCAGGCAACTGACTACTATTCTATTGCAGTAAAACAATTTTTTTTAATGTTATGTACTGTGCCACCAAGATAGATGAGTGGTGGGTGGCACTGGGCACAGTGTACGCTGTGATCCTGACACACACGCTGCCTTCCTAGCAGGCAACTGCAATTAGATTACAGAGAAAAAAAAAGCAGACTGATATACTAGCCCTAAAAAGGACTATTTGGGGTGCTGTCCTTACAGCAGAGATCAGATGAGTCTTTCAGGACTGGAGTGGACACTGAAAACACTAGCCTAGCTATAGATTTGCCTATAAATTCAGCAGCAGCAAAACTCTCCCTCCTCTAACTAAGAATGCAGGTTCAGAATGAATCTAAAATGGATGCTGCACGAGAGGTGGGAGGGTCAGGGAGGGAGGGTATGCTGCTGATTGGCTGGAATGTGTCTGCTGACTGTGAGGTGGAGTGTCAAAATTTGCTCAATGTTAATTAATAGGAGGCGGATCGAACAGCGCATATGTTCACGCGCATCGGCGAACGCGCAAAAAACGCCGCAAATTATTCGCCGGCAAACAGTTCTGTACATCTCTACTTATTTTTACCAAAGATATGTAGCAGTATACATTTTGGCCAAAATTTATGAAGAAAAATTGCTAATTAGCAAAATTTTATAACAGAAGCGAAGAAAAATATTTATTTTTTTACAGAATTTTCAGTCGTTTTTATTTTATAGCGCAAAAAAAAAAAACCCAACAGTGATTAAATACCACCAAAAGAAAGCTCTATTTGTGTGAAAAAAAGGACAAAAATTTCATATGGGTACAATGTTGTATGACTGAGTAATTGTCATTCAAAATGTGAGAGCACCGAAAGCTGAAAATTGGTGTGGTTAGGAAGGGGGTTTAAAGCGGAGGTTCACCCAAAAAACAAGTATATAACATTACATTCTCTATGGGTAAAAAATAAGCTGCACTGCATATGTAGTACTATTCAAATAAAACAATAATACTTTGCTGAATAAAACTTGTGCACACAAAATCACCTGTGCAAACACAAATTAGTGATATTGATAAATTAATATTGGATCAGTGTATTATAACAATAGTCCATAAGAATCCAATTCCCGTGTTATCCAAGGTTATCTTAAGAAAAAATGCCAAACATGTCCAAGGAAACCGTGTCTGATAGCAGGATAGATAAGACCCTCCACCTCTTATCTCCTATCTGCTTACCGACTCCAGTTGATCTGTAATGAATGAGATCTCATACGCGTGTGGCTTAGCAGCCCTGCTTTAAACTGCCTGGAGTTTCCTGGAGCTTCTTGTATATATGTTCCGCCTTAGTATTCTCAAGCAAGTCCCTCCACGTTAGATGGCCCAAAAGGAAAAAAGATGCTAACATAGAGTAGTACTGTAACTTAAAATTGATTTGATAAAACAGGTTGCACTCACATGTCAGTAGAATAAAAGTTGCGTGTAGTAATAATTATAGCCGGCCGGCTCTCACTATCCACCCGTCCTTCCGGATGGCAGCGAGGTGTACAATGGTGACGTCAGCACGCCGCTCCTCCCTACGCCGTTTCGTCAAATCGATGACTTTTTCCAGGGGCACGAGCGGCGTGCTGACTCACCACTTCTTATTCGTTTGCAACGCCCAGGACCACCCAGCTCTGAGATCCAGGAATCACGGGTGTGGATCCGCCATCTTTAGATAGGGATCCCTGCCAATATTAATGTATAATACATATTGGGATTAAAATACATCATTAACGGTCGACTGTCGGGACACTAAATTCATTGACAGTGTACTCCATTCACATGAAAATGGTCGACCTTAAAAAGTAATGATCTGAGCAATGTCTCATTCGACCGGACAGAGGTAGCGATTCTCTCGTCAGATCGACTGACTATCGCAAAACAGATCCAAATTAAAACTATATATTTTATTTAAAATTAGATAAAACAGGTTAGCAGCGGCATCCGGGGAGCACATCCAGGGACCCATCGGTCCAAGGGGGGGGACTGGGCACGCACCTAGCAGCAGAGGGGGGACCAGTGAGGAATCCACTACCGCCGTCGCAGCACAGGGGGTGGGGCTACGGGCCGTGATGGCTCCCATGCCTCGCCGCCGGTGGGGGATCGGCGCTATCCTGGGAGCAAACCTGGGGACCCTTCAGTCCTGCCGGTAACAACACACATGCTGCAGCCAAGGGAGGGCAGACTGGTCAGTCTCTTCTCCGCGGCCGGAGCTCGGGGGCAGGGCTATGGGCCGTGATGGCGCCCATGCCTCGCCGCCTGTGGGGATCGGCGCCATCCCAGGAGCAAACCTGGGGACCCATCTGTCCTACCGGTAACGACACACATGCTGCAGCCAAGGGAGGGCAGACTGGTCTTCTCCGTGGCCGGACCTCGGGGGGGCGGGGCTACGGGCGCAATGGCACCAGTACCTCGTGCGGGTGCTGTGTGCATGTGGGGGGGAGCATTGCCTGTCCCATCTAGAGGGGGGAACTGCGGTACGGCTGTCCCCCCCCCCCTTTGGATGTGGCTGGGGGGGTTTCTGGAGGAGACCGAGGGAGGGTGGATGTCTGCGAGCCCGACCAACCGGGGGATCCTGGGCACAGCGATGTGGCGAGGGGGGGGCACATAGCTGCAGAGACCCACGGCCTCTAGGCTTGCTTCGCCTGGGGGGCTGATGACGCCGGGGCGGCCGTTTCCTGTGGCACGCTCGGCAGGAGACGGCTCGGTCCAGAGGAGAAAAAAAAACACCAAGATTGGGCGCCTACGGGGGAACCAGGAATTACGGCCGAGGGGGACATGTCCGGGGAGTCTGTTTAGTTTCAAATGTTCTTACAAGGAAGCACGTGGCAGGTTATGAAAGGTGGGGGGTCCACAGTGGCATGGGTGGCATGTTGGACAAGGGGTTGCCAGTGGGCGTTGGGCAGTTAGCCGGCCCCCGGGGATGGCGGGGGAGTTGCCAGGGGGGGTTGTGGGTTTGGGCCCTGGGTTTCAGGGTCGTAAAAGGGGGCCCCCGACTGGTGGCACTGTGGGTTTGCGGTTGTACTAGTGGGCTGGGGGCGGGGGTATCCTGCGGCTTGGGGCACCTCTCCGCCGCTATGTCGGGGGGGGGGGATGTGTGTAGGTGAGTGTGGCAGCAGGAGGCAGAGGAGAGGATAAAGGGGGGGGGGCAGCAAAGTCAGACCTGCCATTGTTCGGAGTGGGAAGTTAGCATTTGTAGGGGGGACCATTGGTGCACCTGACGCAGTTGGTACAGTATGAGAACGGAGAGGGTGAGTATGTGGAGAGGTGAGCATTACTCCCAGCACGGGGGCCTTTTCCAAATGGGGATCATGTTTGTCCTATGGGTTTCCGGAGGGTTGTAGGACACCGGTTACCAACCTGAAGTACCGGCTAGTGTGGGGACATTGCAGTAGTTTCTGCTGTATCCGGGGTAGTTTTGCATACATCTAAATACATTAAAAAAAAAATGGCGCTCTGATACATGGGGGGGGGGGGGGGGGGGGGGGACAATTTTACGGTTAAGCTGGTGGGGGGTTTGCAGGCTCACCGCTAGTGGGGAGGTGTCTGAGTTTTGACTTATGCACCACCTCTGTCTCAAAAAGGGGGGTCTAGGGTTGTTTCGTAGACCCGAGGCTGTCTTACACTTGCTTTGACGCTGTGGGTGGGTAAGGCGCCACGCGCGCGGGGCATTTTCTTTATGACACCCAATCAGCTTTCTGCTGCCGGTGTGTGTGGGGGGGGGGTATGACTTTTGGGGTTCAAGGTCTGCCCAGGGGTCGCTCTACTCTCCGGTCTTGTTGGAAAGGTGTGGAGTTCTAGGGCATGAGTTGGTAGGGGCGTGTATGGCCTGTTTTTCGTCATCCACTGGTTACACGATTTACTGGGCAGGGGTGGCTTCCTTACGCTAATGTGCATGTGGTTTATGTCCACGTCGTTGTTCATGTGGGGTACCTTTGGGGGGCTGTTGGCAGCTGGTAAAACTGAGCGCCTTGTCACGGTGGTAAGTATCACGGTACCTGGTTCGATAGGCATGGTTCTTTACTACGGAAAAGAGAGGGTCATTGGCTGGGGGGTCAAGGTAGAGAGTCTCAGGCTTGGGTTTATGGGGGATATGGGGTGGAGCTGGGCCCTCTGGGTGGTATAGTTTTTGGTAGGGAGTTGATTCACCTATTTGCATGGGTGGGATGTCCCTATACACATCATCAGCATGGGATGGAAGTTATGGATGAGTTGGGAAGTTTGGCACAAGTTTGGAGAGGTACGACAGGTGATCGCTGGGAATGGCCTGGACCTGTGATTATGGGATGTGTTATACCTGAAGGGTTTCACATGTACTGGCACTTTAAGACTGGCTCCACCCAGCAGTGATGACAAGGGTCAAGGGGCATAGTAGCCATCTTAGAGAGAGCACATGTAAGAAGCAGATAACCTGTACTGTCCTGAAATGCATGTTGCAATGTACAGCCTGTACTGAATAAACATGCATTGTTCAGTACCAGTCTTGTGTCCCTCACAACACAGAGGATATAACAGGATGTTAAAAGTTTGTTGTGTAGGGGACAGGGTCTACAGGTATGGGAAGTTCTGGCTAGGGCACTGCAGTGGGCAATCCTGACTTGTAGCCTGAGTTAAGGCGGGGGTTTTCCTTCGGTGCATGTACTGTGTGGAGTTGTTTTGAGTGGTCCCGGAAATGGAGCGGTGGGGGAAGCCATGTTGGGACTGGGGAATGGGGTGTAACTGTAATGACAGGGTGGTGGTGCAAGTCAGCAACACGGTTTTTCTGTGTCGTCATGGTACGGTTGCTGCACTATTAGTTGCAGGGTTTACAGTTGGACAATCTTTGGTATGCTGGCATCTCCCGGGGAGTGGGGGCACGAGGGTTGATGCACGGTCGCGTGGGCAGGGGAACGAGTTTTGGGGAGCTGGCGCAGTCAGCAGAGAGCAAGGGATCGGGGGGTGGGTGAGTGGTGCAACAGGGGCAGCTCACTCTAGGGTATGGTGGGAGCGATTGGCTTCTATACGGCTGGCGGGTACCGAGCTGGGTGGTCTAAGGCAAAGTTGGTGTTATATTGCGCATGGGCGCTTGGACGAAAAGGGGTCAGTGTTTACCATGGGGCGGGTAATCCAATAAAAAATGTGAGGGGCCGGGTTCTTTTTCATTTCTTGGGGCCATTTATAAAAATAAATAAATAAATAAAAAAAAATAATAAATGGGGGTTGGTATGTTACATGGGTTACGAGAGAATTTGGGGGCAACGGCTTTTCCATGGCGTTTAGGGTGGGGCAATTCAGCCTATCCAGACGGGTTAAAAAGTAGGTTGGTGGCCCAGGATGTGTGTGCTTCGGGAGATGGAGTGGGGTTGCGTTTGCATAGGTTTATGTACAATATATAATAAAAAAAAAAAAAAAGAAGGGGGTTCAGACAGCTGTTTTACTGTTTGGTGTGGGGATTGGCTTGGTGGAATTTTATGAAGGTGGGTTTGGGCGTGGGCAAGATGCCTCAAGAACTCCTTTCGCAACGCGGCGACCATAGTGGCTGCCTGGTGCGAGTTGGATGAGGTAGCAGGCGGAAGGTTCAGGTGGTGCAACCACAAGTGTTACCGGATCGAGTTTGGTGGGGGGGTACGGGTTGACGGGACGGCTCAACTGGTTTAGTTTTACTGCTGTTATGTTATGTGTAATTGTGTTGTTGGTGCTTCCCATTGTGTGTCTGTTATGTCTGTTCGGATGGAGGTTACACACGCTTTGTCTGGACATTTGGGCATTCATATGAGTTTTGGGGGGGGGGGGGCAGGAGAGCTGATGCTGGGACCTGTGCCAGACGTCTGGGTGATCTCTAGGTTGGAGGTAGGAACTTACAGGGATGGTGGCGAGCAGAGTATTACGAGGATTCTTCAGCGCTAATTAAAGGGAACAAGGTGGTGGGTAAATTTTGTTTCCCGTAAAGGGGGGTTTGGGTTGCAGACGTACAGAGTTGGAGTTTAATGTGGGGATGGTACCTGCGGGGAGATAGGGGTAACCTCTCGGTTGGGGGGTTATACCTATGGGCACTGGGTCTTCCGGATGGGAGTCAATGGGCCCTGCGGGGGTGGAGGGGCCCTTAAGCAGTGGTGTCTCCAGTTTTCATATTTAGGGGGGGCACATGGGGGGACAGGGACAAAAGTAGGGGGGCCAACTATAAAATGCAATTATATATATATATATATATATATATATATATATCCTGGGGCCCTTTACTACGATCCCACTATGGGCCCTTTCACATGTTCTGCAGTGAGCTCCCTTCCTACTATACTGGGGCCCCCCAGGGTGGCAGAAAACAAGAGATATATATCACCAGCACACCAAGAAAATATAAGGGTCCAAAGCAGTGAAAGAACTATCATTGTTGCAAAGGTAGTCTTGCCACCGGGCCCTGGTGTTCTGCCACAGTGGGGATCCCCAGCTGTCATGTCCCTGCTATTTACAGTGCTGGTCTGGCATCTGTCTCCTTGGCAGCGGCGGCAGTCTATTAGGACCTAGTGCTGGTGACATTATGGGTGCATGCAGGGGAAGGCTGGCACTATTGGTTATAGAGAGCCGAGCCCCCAGCTGGTCACCTAGCAGCAGTAATGCTGTATAACCTTCTCTGTTGACATGCTGATCGGGATGTGATCCAGGTAATGCTCCCAGTCAGATCTAATAAACACAGTATTTATTAGCATCAAGAGTACAACCACATAAATATAATCAACCGTATGATCAGCAGCCATGTGGGATTCCTTGCCTGTAAAGTGTGGGCTTTGATCAATAAAATCACTGATATTTATGACTAGGATTTGACTAAGAGCATCACCTGGATTGCATCCCGATCAGCATGTCAGAGAAGATCCACTGCTGCTAAGCAACCTGCAGGGAGCTCAACTGTCTACAACCAATAGAGATGGGCTCGGGTGTGTTTGAAATCCCACATGCCCGATCACGCCAGGAAGCCGACACTCCACAGTGCTAATCAATGTATGGGCTGCCTAAGAGCTAAGACCAGCCATAGACAGTTTAAATCTCAGCTGGTTCAGCAGAAACTGGCTGAGATTTGAACCATTAATGAGCAGATTCTCTTATAACTAGTGGTTGCTGTATAGCCACTGGTGATAATCACTGTTTGTCGGGAGAATATAATTGCTGGGCAGGAGGGATATTCCCCTGTCACCACTGTCTGTTGATGGGGGAATCATGCAAGTTTCTTCATGCAATATTATCTGCCTAACTGAAAGTGAAAGTAAATTGTGAATGTTTTGAAAAAACAGGAGAGGGGGAGGGAGACAGATGGGGGGGGGAGAGAAGGGATGGAGATAATGTAGTTCAGTGATTACAGTGTACTGAAGTCTGCAGTGCACACACTTAAACGGTCCAGGCTAGAATATATGGTTGTGTGAGCGCTCGCATTATGCAGTGTCGGCGAGCAGAGGGAGGGGGAGGAATCCCCCGCAGAGCTGACTGGGGACGCTCTCCCTCTCGGGGAGAAAAATACAAAAATTGCAAAAAAAAAAAAAACATGATGTTGGGGGGGTCAGGGCCCCCTCTGGCCCCCCCCCTAGGGACGCCTCTGCCCTTAAGGCTAAGGTGTTATCCTTGCGGGCTGTGGCGGTGTCTTTGGTCTTTGATGGTGGCAGAAAACAGATGTGATGGAAGTGGTGGGGGGCTCATCCTTGGTATGGGCCCCTCTGGGGTATTCCAGTGGAACGGTGTCTGCTGGAATACGGTATTGGTTGCACTGCTGAAAAGGGGTTGTCTCCAAGCTGGATATGGCTGGAGGCCTGGTACAGTAAAAAGGTCCCGCAGTGTGGTGGTGGAAAATGTTAAGTTCGGGGTGCCGTCAAAGACCAACAGGCTGTGTGTTTAAAGTTGTCGTTACAAAAGGTTATTTGGAAATGATTAAAATACTTGGGTTAATAAAAGGCTGCCATGGCCATTTATACTCCAAACTCTTGTCTGGTCTTATCATTTGATGGTGGTAGGGGAATGTAAATGTGGGGAGTTGTGGGGTATAAATGGGTGGTAAGAAGTTGGGGATACTGGACTACTATCTTGACTACACTGGTCATGCACAGTGTTGCCAATCTTCAGTATTTTTACTGGCAGCCAGTAAAAAACAGGCAATTTTCTCCTGCCAGTAAAATTAAAAAGTTGGCAGTAAAAAATATGGCTGAAACCGTGCAAGTGCCTGCTACAGTGTGATATGGCGGTTCTGGCGGAGGCGGTGCCTGAGCATGTTGTGTGATGTCATGGTGCAATGGAGCCAAGCAGAGCGGCCAGAGCCTCATGTGCGGGTGTGCGGTATGGGCGCAAGGCAGGCTGGCACCAGGACGGTCAATGCTGTTTAGACTGGAGTGGATTGGAGGGATCACTAGGCTTGGAGAGAGACCATCACTGGGACTCAGGAGGGGACGTGTTGTGTCAGTGAGGTCTCATCATCATCTGTGCTGCTGCACATGGCTGTCAGTGTCACTGTGAGAGTCAATTATATATGTGTGTGCTGCCCATTCTAATTTCTTGCCCTCCTGAGGCCTGTCTCTGAGCTACTTACTTACTATATTTAAAATAAAATAAGAAATATGTGTTTTGCCTTATTAGCTACCTTAAATCACATATGCCACCGCAACCTGCCCTATGCCACCCCAACCTGTCCTATACCACCCCAACCTGCCCTTTGCCACTCCAACCTGCCCTATACCTCTGCAACCTGCCCTATACCACCTCAACCTGCCATATGCCACCCCAACCTGCCCTATAACACCCCAACCTGCCATATGCCACCCCAACCTGCACTATGCCACCCCAACCTGCACTATGCCACCCCAACCTGCCCTTTGCCACTCCAACCTGCCCTATACCTCTGCAACCTGCCCTATACCACCCCAACCTGCCATATGCCACCCCCAACCTGCCCTATAACACCCCAACCTGCCCTATAACACCCCAACCTGCCATATGCCACCCCAACCTGCACTATGCCACCCCAACCTGCACTATGCCACCCCAACCTGCCCTATACCACCCCAGCCTACCCTAAACCACCCCAACCTACCCTATGCTATCATTTACAGGTGACGTTTGCGGGTGCATCCTGTGACCGTGCGCTGCCTGCAGGGTGCTTCGCAGGATAGACAGGAGGGGTGAAACTTTTTTTGCTACACTAGGTGACACCAACCCTAGTGATGCCACTGCTTATAAGACCTTTTGTAGAATTTTGTAAAGGAAGTGTAGGATTGTGCTGCATTTTTGGGCTTATTATTGGTATACAGAGGCCAGGACTCACTGATCACCATTGTATGCCATAAAGAAACCTCCACTTGCTGGCCACATCCACTTTTTGACCACGCCCACAGGTGTGCGTTAGCACGTCGTATTAGCACTGCCACTTTTACCTCAAGCACCACCGCTATGGTGCTTGAGGTAAATTGTCTGGAGCCGCCCCTGCCCGGAGTGGATTTGATTTTGCCACCCCATCTCTCCCTCCAAGTTTTTTCTCTATATTATCTTCTTAACATTTGGTAGTCATATCCTCAAAAAATCTGTAGTGGTTGGTTGCTACTAGTTGCTAACATCCACGCATATTCACCCTGCTGCCAGACATCCATACGTCACACTTTGTAGACAATGAAAGTATTTTTCCTTTGTTTTGTTGTTTTATTTGGGGGATTGTACTTGGTTGGGGGAAGGGATATGGGATGCCTATAGAATAAATTGGTATTTGCAATGTTATAGCGGCTCCGGCTTTACATTGAAAATGTCATAGTGGTTTACTCATTAGTTTGAAAATGTTATAGCGGTTATGCTTTACAATTCCTTGGATTAGAACAAAAAGTGGTGAACTCTAATCTTGACAGCGTTACTTCAGACCGTTCTCCTTCCGTGCACTCTCCCTGCAGACTTCTACCTCTAGAAAACTTCTCCTGCACATCACTTTCCTATCATAGCATTAGAAATCCTGTGCCACCATCTTGAGCTGACTAGGCCTCACACTGAATAAGTCCTAGAAGTAGTTTCACTTGATGATTCTGAATAGGCCAGGGGCCTGCAGTACCCCTTATTGATGGCCCGGAACATTATTTGGAAAGGATATTTGATGAGAAGAAGCCCGACTTGCAAATCCTGCGCCCTCAGGCTGCAACAATTTGGCACAAAACCCCACAGTCTCTCCTCTGGCTCTGCATCCAGCTCCCCCTAGCACTCCATCCTCCAGTTCACCCAGTCGACGACAACCCCTCCCGCAGCAGGAGTATATGTAGGAGGCCTCCCCCCTGCCAATCCTAGTTGGGGATTGGTCAGGGCTCCTCACATGTACTCCATGCCACTCCAACTCTCAGCCCTGCCCCTCTTCCAGAACATTTTCACTGGAAGCAGGAGAGGCGCTCAAAAACTGAAGTACATGTCAGTCACACCTACTGCTACACTAACCACTCCCTGCCCCCAGATCAATAACAAACAGGCCTTGCTCGATATATACCACATATGCTGCATATATAATTTGAGGCAAAATATGCTTATAAAATAGTTTACCGTTTGCTAATTAAAAACAAATATGTCCTCAGATTTAATTTAAAAAATCTGGTCACCTTGCGCTTGTTGGCCACTAATTTGCAGCCAGCCCATAGAGCAGACATTTGTGCAAATCGGCCTACAGTTGGGTTTTTCAGCAGGTGGAACAAAAGTGATCCGGCTGTAAGTGTGATGGCGTGGAGGTTTCATTAAAGGACGCACACATATCCTTGTTCTGCAGATTAGGGGAAAGGGTATTGGCATCACCAACATAGCGTGTGCACCGGGTGTGCCAGGTGTGCCTGGGCACACCCTAATCACCTTGTATGCTGCAGATGCCCCCCCTGTTTAGACCCATGATATTTCACCAAAGCCCCCTAATGGGGCTCCTAAAAAAGAAGGAAAAAAATAACAATTATAAATAATACAAAAAAAAAATAGTAATTTAAAAAATAAAAATGTAATTGTAAAAAATAATAAAGAATAAAATAGTACAAATAAAAACACAGTCCACTGCCCCACTGACACCAAACTCTGCCCTATTGACATAATGGGGCTCCTAAAAAAAAAAAATGCCAATTTTTTTTTAAAAAATAATAATAAAAAAATAGTAAAAAAATTTAAATAAATGTAATTGTAACGAATAATAAAAAATAAAATAGTAAAAATAAAAACTACTGACACCATCCACTGCCCCACTGACACCAAACTCTGCCCTACTGACATAATGGGGCTCCTTATATATATATATATATATATATATATATATATACGTATATATATATATATATATATATATATATATATATATATATTACAAAAATGGTAAAAAACAAAAGAAAATGCAATTGTAAAAAATAATAAAAAATAAAATAGTAAAAATAAAAACTACTGACACCGTCCACTGCACCACTGACGCCAAACTCTGCCCTACTGACATCATCCGCTGCTCTACTGACACCAGCAATATATATATACTGTATACACACGCATATGTGTTTGAGCTCTGGGGTGCACACCCTAAGGCTGCATTCACACTTCGGCATACAAAATCGCTGCGTTTTGTCCCGCGATTTGCGGCAACAAAACGCCGCGATTGTGAATGCAGCCTTCACCCCCTCTATGGAGATGGTTCACATCTCCTATGCCGAAAGCCGCCTGAAAAAAAGGTCCGGGACTTTTTTTCAGGCGGCAGGCGTTCGGCGTGGAGATGTGAACCATCCCCATAGAGGTGCATGTGTTTTTGTCCCTCTGGCGTCTCGGGGCTGCTGCGGCGTCACACTACAGGCGACAAAACGCCTAGGTGTGAATGGGGGCTTATACAATAGGCTGCGCACACCTATGATCACCAACATTGGGGAAGTAGAGGCGACTCTCCCCAATGTGAATGTAATCTGGTCAGAATTTATCCCGCAATTCATGGGGGTAGGCAAGAGATGATAAGGTGTAAGACGGACGAACAATGGTTTAGTTGTGCATCTCATAGATCTGGAAAATGTTTATATTTCCAACTGGATGGCATTTGTCTCAATGGTGTAACTAGATGTATTTAAATTGGAATTCCGGGATAACCCTTACTACTCTTAAAACTGTCCCCTCACCCTTACTAACACCTGTGCTTACTAACCTGTGTAAGATGTATATATTTTCAGGCCTCTCTGGTCTGGTCACGTGATAAGACCTGCGTCAGCCAGTGGCAGCTGCAGGAGAGAGCGCTCTGACAATGGCTAGTAATGCCTGAAAAAGTGACATCACCCATAGGCTTCAATGGCCCATATATGTCGGTGCTCCCTCCTCTTCCTTGCAGAAGTGCTATCTGGCACAGGGAAGCCGGGTCACATGCTCGGACAGGAATGGCCTGAAAATAGGTAAGTATATAAGTACATCTTTCTTCTACAGGTTAGTAAGTATAGGTGTTGGGGGGGAGGGGACAGTTTTAAAGTGTTACTAAAACCACAACAGTAAAATCAGTCTGTATATGCAGCAAAGCATGCTTGTTATACTGAGTGTGGAACCTAAGGGGTAAATAATGCGCATTGTCGCTTTTTTTACTGACCCCAATCCATCTGCTGATAGTACAAGCTCAGTTTGGTGTGTATTGCTAGAACGTTTTTTTTTTTGGGAGGGTGCATGTGATCAGCACAAGGCCAATCAGCACTGTCCAGACAGAGGGGCAGGAGTCATGCAGCCTCATAGGACAGTCAGAGGAGAATGAAAAATCTTCCTACAAGCTTTATCCAGTGCTTGGCCAGACACTGGTAGTCTCCAGACTGCTATATACTGCTGATGAAAAAATATATTTAGCAGTTTATATTTACTAAAATAATTGCATTTCCATGTCATGTGTACTGTGGGAGATCAGATATAGTGAATGCAGGTTCCTGGGTTTAGTAACACTTTAAGACTAGTTAGGATTATCCTGGAAATCTGCTTTAATCTGCTGTTGCAAGAAAGAATTGAAGGGGCAATTGTTATCCTGACTGTGGTGGTATCTCCGTATAGTGGTCTGAAGTGGCCAGTGTTCAATGGAGGGGCGTCATCTTTAAGCTATTGCTAAATTATCAGGAAGTTATTGGTCAGCGCAATTTTTACTAATGTTCACCTAGTGCCATTTAATTTAATTCTTAGGTCATTTGCAGCAGGATTTAAGTATTGTGCAATGCTTTTTTGTTTTTGTTGTTGATCATTATGAAGTTTTTATACTGTCATCTATTTAGAATGTTACAATGGCATGCTAAGCTGTGGGCAATACACATTAAAGTGTTAATCTACTTGAAAAACAAACATGAGTGTGCAGTCTGGTAATTTGCAAGAAGGAAGTGGAATGTTTTTTGAGTGGGAGAGGTAAATGTTGCATCAGTCTAGGAATGCTCTGTGTTGAGAATGGCACTGCCAACTTTATTATCAAACCCACTCTTCCACTTAGGGAAGGTTCTGGTTCTCCTATTTACCTACAGGTTTAGCGTGCCAATTGCCACAAGTGGGGTCACACTTTTTGTGGGTGATGTTCAAATCTCGATGACGTTAAAAGATCGCAGATCTCCAGGAAACAGAAGTTATATCCATTTACTCAGGATGGCACGGAGCTTACTCTGCTGTGCTAGAACCTATCTCATGCTCTTTACTGAGATCAAGGTGATGTCTGTTTTCCATCACCGCGATTACGTCTTCACAGCCAATGACTTTCTCTCCAGGGAGGCAAGTGGAACACACCAGCCATCTCTGATGACAAGCCAGCTTATAACAATTGCTTCAGTTCATGAAACTTGCTCTTGTTACCAGTGGCGTCTACAGCTTTCATATTTAGGGGGGGCACATGGGGGGACAGGGACAAAAGTAGGGGGGCCAACTATAAAATGCAATTATATATATATATATATATATATATATATATATATATATATATATCCTGGGGCCCTTTACTACGATCCTACTATGGGCCCTTTCACATGTTCTGCAGTGAGCTCCCTTCCTACTATACTGGGGCCCCCCAGGGTGGCAGAAAACAAGAGATATATGTCACCAGCACACCAAGAAAATATAAGGGTCCAAAGCAGTGGGAGAACTATCATTGTTGCAAAGGTTGTCTTGCCACCGGGCCCTGGTGTTCTGCCACAGTGGGGATCCCCAGCTGTCATGTCCCTGCTATTTACAGCGCTGGTCTGGCATCTGTCTCCTTGGCAGCGGCAGCAGTCTATTAGGACCTAATGCTGGTGACATTATGGGTGCATGCAGGGGAAGGCTGGCACTATTGGTTATAGAGAGCCGAGCCCCCAGCTGGTCACCTAGCAGCAGTAATGCTGTATAACCTTCTCTGTTGACATGCTGAACGGCATGTGATCCAGGTGATGCTCCCAGTCAGATCTAATAAACACAGTATTTATTAGCATCAAGAGTACAACCACATAAATATAATCAACCGCATGATCAGCAGCCATGTGGGCTCTATGCCTGTAAAGTGTGGGCTTTGATCAATAAAATCACTGATATTTATGACTAGGATTTGACTAAGAGCATCACCTGGATTGCATCCCGATCAGCATGTCAGAGAAGGGTCCACTGCTGCTAAGCAACCTGCAGGGAGCTCAACTGTCTACAACCAATAGAGATGGGCTCGGGTGTGTTTGAAATCCCACATGCCCGATCACGCCAGGAAGCCGACACTCCACAGTGCTAATCAATGTATGGGCTGCCTAAGAGCTAAGACCAGCCATAGACAGTTTAAATCTCAGCTGGTTCAGCAGAAACTGGCTGAGATTGGAACCATTAATGAGCAGATTCTCTTATAATTATCACTAGTGGTTGCTGTATAGTCACTAGTGATAATCACTGTTTGTCGGGAGAATATAATTGCTGGGCAGGAGGGATATTCCCCTGTCACCACTGTCTGTTGATGGGGGAATCATGCAAGTTTCTTTCCTGCAATCTGTGGATGCAGGAAAGAAATTTGCACCGTATATTATCTGCCTAACTGAAAGTGAAAGTAAATTGTGAATGTTTTGAAAGAACAGGTGAGGGGGACGGAGACAGATGGGGGGGAGAGAAGGGATGGAGATAATGTAGTTCAGTGATTACAGTGTACTGCAGTCTGCAGTGCACACACTTAAACACTGTCCAGGCTAGAATATCTGGTTGTGTGAGCGCTCGCATTATGCAGTGTCGGCGAGCAGAGGGAGAGGGAGGAATCCCCCGCAGAGCTGACTGGGGATGCTCTCCCTCTCGGGGAGCAAAATACAAAAATTGCCAAAAAATAAATACATTTTT
Source organism: Rana temporaria (assembly GCF_905171775.1). Classification (NCBI taxonomy): domain Eukaryota; kingdom Metazoa; phylum Chordata; class Amphibia; order Anura; family Ranidae; genus Rana; species Rana temporaria. The sequence continues at coordinate 422,583,022 of NC_053492.1, read as the reverse complement.
TTTTTTTTTTTTGGGGGGCACATGGTGGGGCACAGCATGATGTTGGGGGGTCAGGGCCCCCTCTGCCCCCCCCCCCTAGGGACGCCTCTGCTTGTTACTGCCTACGCTACCACTGCCGAAACCACAATACCTGTTTGTATCAAGACTGCAAAAACAATTCAGGTTCTTTGTGATTTTTCTGTGGTTTTCCGGAACCTTAGCTTAACCCAATAGTATAATAAAATATTGCCATAAACCTGTAGTAAACTCTATAAAATTGTTAAGAAAAAAAAAGGCCACTATAAAGTCACTATGATCTGTAATCTCTGCATTCCACTGCACACTCAACATACACAGAGCCAGGTGCTCTAGTGCAGGGGTCTCCAAACTGCGGCATTGGGGCAGAATGTGGCCCTTTGCTTGCCGTAATCCGGCCCTTGGGACACTATTCCATCCAACTGCAATGGGGCATAATTCTTGTTGCTGACAACAATGGGGCACTATTCCTCCAACTGACACCATCAATTCTTTCCATTGACACCAATGATAGGGCACTAGTCCTCCCACTGACACCAAAGATTTGGCATTATTTACTCCCACTGGACACCTGGACATTTTCTACTAGCAATGGTCCTAGTCTGGCCCCCCCTTAAAGTCTGAAGAACCGTAAACTGGCCCTTTGTTTAGAAAGTTTGGAGACCCCTGCTCTAGTGTATAACTCCTGGCATTTTTCTGCACCTGGGGAGCCACAAATGGTGCCTACAGCTAGCCATAGAAGTTACATAGTTACATAGTTAGTCAGGTTGAAAAAAGACACAAGTCCATCCAGTTCAACCACAAAAAAAAATAAACAAACAAGATAAAAAACACAGTACAATCCCATACACCCAACTCCATACCCACAGTTGATCCAGAGGAAGGCAAAAAACCTCAGCAGAGCATGATCCAATTTGCTACAGCAGGGGAAAAAATTCCTTCCTGATCCCCCGAGAGGCAATCGGATTTACCCTGGATCAACTTTACCTACAAATGTTAGTACTCAGTTATATTCTGTACATTTAGGAAAGAATCCAGGCCTTTCTTAAAGCAATCTACTGAGCTGGCCAGAACCACCCCTGGAGGGAGTCTGTTCCACATTTTCACAGCTCTTACTGTGAAAAAACCTTTCCGTATTTGGAGGTGAAATCTCTTTTCCTCTAGACGTAAAGAGTGCCCCCTTGTCCTCAGTGTTGAACGTAAAGTGAATAACTCAACACCAAGTTCACTGTATGGACCCCTTATATATTTGTACATGTTGATCATATCCCCCCTAATTCTCCTCTTCTCAAGAGTGAATAGATTTAGTTCTTCTAATCTTTTCTCATAGCTGAGCTCCTCCATGCCTCTTATCAGTTTGGTTGCCCTTCTCTGCACTTTCTCCAGTTCTCCGATATCCTTTTTGAGAACTGGTGCCCAAAACTGAACTGCATATTCCAGATGAGGTCTTACTAATGATTTGTACAGGGGCAAAATTATATCTCGGTCTCTGGAGTCCATACCTCTCTTAATACAAGAAAGGACTTTGCTCGAAGTGCATATGATGTTATGTTCTTGTACTCATGTATACTTGCATGCTTTTTTGCATTGGTGTAAAGCTGATTTGCTATCTAATGTGTAGCCAGATGACACAGCTAACTGTTTCCAGTGAGAGGAATGAGGAAATCAATGGGCCTGTCTTAGTTAAATGAAAAACTGAAATATCACATGGTCCTGAGTATTTAGACCCTTGAGGCTGGGTTCACACTACTACACTACTTTCATCCTACTTTGCTCTGTGTTCAATGTTTCCCTATGAGAGCGTCTTGTAGCGTCCTACACAAGTCGGTCCGACTTTGAAAATGCTCCCTGTACTACTTTTGGTCCTACATTGATCCTACTTCAGGCCCATTGAATATCATTGAAGTCGGACCAAAGTAGTATCCTGTTCATGAAAGTAGGATGGATGTAGGACCAATGTAGGATAAATGTAGGACCAATGTAGCAGAGCAAAGTAGGATGAAAGTAGTGTAGTAGTGTGAACCCAGCCTAAGGCACAGGTCTTAGGCATCTCTGGCACAGGTAAATAGTAGTCGATTTTAAGTGCGGTCTGACAACCGCATGCGGGGAAAGAATTGAGCCAACTAGAGTCAGCGTTCGGCTCATAGGTTTATATTATAAATGGGACCGCATGCGGTAGGGAATGCGGGAGTGCACGGTTAGGGCTCCCCCCAACGTATGCGATCCCATATTGCCGAAATTGTAGTGTGAACCCAGCCTAAGCCTTTTTGTACGCCCGAAGAGCACTTTACATCCACTTTACATATGGGGTATTTCTATACTCATAAGAAATTGCTTAACAAAATATATATTTTTTTTTCTTCTTTTACCTCTTGTGAAAATAAAAACTATGGGGCAACACCAGAATGTATGTGTAAAAATTTAAATTTTTCTTACACTAACATGCTGGTGTAGACCCCAACTTTACCTTTTCATAAGGGGTAAAAGGAGAAAATATGTGGCCCTAAACTGTTACCTTGAAATACGACAGGGCTGACCACAGATAACACAGTGATAACTCTCTGAGTACAGATAATGAAGTAAATGTGACCTGCAATCCTATGTAACACCACAGATAACACAGGTAGCATCTACTACATTATCTGTACTCTGAGGGTTATCACTGTTATCTGTGGTGTTACATAGGACTGCAGGTAACATCTACTACATTATATTTATTTGCGTGTGGGAGTTCTGGTGGCCGGTGGTGGAGTGTGGAAGTCGACTTATCCATCCCCCCCCCCCGCTTCTATTATCCATCCCCCCTGCTTCCATTATCCATCCCCCTGCTTCCATTATCCATCCCCCTGCTTCTATTATCCATCCCCCCTGCTTCCATTATTCAACCCCCTCTGCTTCCATTATCCATCCCCCTGCTTCCATTATCCATCCCCCTGCTTCTATTATCCATCCCCCCTGCTTCCATTATCCATCCCCCCTGCTTCCATTATCCATCCCCCTGCTTCTATTATCCATCCCCCCTGCTTCCATTATCCAACCCCCTCTGCTTCCATTATCCATCCCCCTGCTTCCATTATCCATCCCCCTGCTTCTATTATCCATCCCCCCTGCTTCCATTATCCATCCCCCCTGCTTCCATTATCCATCCCCCCTGCTTCCATTATCCATCCCCCCTGCATCCATTATCCATCCCCCCTGCATCCATTATCCACCCCCCCCCCTGCTTCCATTATCCACCTCCGTTTCCATTACCCCCCTGCTTCCATTATCCATTCCCCCCCCCCTGCTCCTTCTTCCATTATCCCCCACTGCTTCCATTAACCCCCCCCCCCCCACTCCTTCTTCCATTATGCCCTCCTGCTTTCATTATCAACCCAGTCTTCATTAACCCCCCTTGCTCCTTCTTCCATCATCCATCACCCCTGGGCCCTGCTCTGCTTCCACCATTCCTCCCCTCCCCACTCCTTCTTCCATTATGCCCTCCTGCTTTATTAATTATCCACCCGACCCCGTCTCCATTAACCCCCCTTGCTCCTTCTTCCATGATCCATCATCTATCCCCCCTGGGCCCTGCTCTGCTTCCGCCATTCCTCCCCCCCCCACTCCTTCTTCCAGTTCCATTATGCCCTCCTGCTTTATTAATTATCCACCCGACCCAGTCTCCATTAACCCCCCTTGCTCCTCCTTCCATCATCCATCTCCCCTGGGCCCTGCTCTGCTTCCGCCATTCCTCCCCCCCCCCCACTCCTTCTTCCAGTTCCATTATGCCCTCCTGCTTTATTAATTATCCACCCGACCCAGTCTCCATTAACCCCCCCTTGCTCCTTCTTCCATCATCCATCCCCCCTGGGCCCTGCTCTGCTTCCGCCATTCCTCCCCCCCCCACTCCTTCTTCCAGTTCCATTATGCCCTCCTGCTTTATTAATTATCCACCCGACCCAGTCTCCATTAACCCCCCCTTGCTCCTTCTTCCATCATCCATCCCCCCTGGGCCCTGCTCTGCTTCCACCATTCCTCCCCCCCCACTGTGGGGGGGAGGAATGGCGGAAGCAGAGCAGGGCCCAGGGAGGATGGATGATGGATCATGGAAGAAGGAGCAAGGGGGGTTAATGGAGACTGGGTCGGGTGGATAATTAATAAAGCAGGAGGGCATAATGGAACTGGAAGAAGGAGTGGGGGCCCCACTCCTTCTTCCAGTTCCATTAAGCCCTCCTGCTTTATTAATTATCCACCCGACCCCGTCTCCATTAACCCCCCTTGCTCCTTCTTCGTTCTTCCATCATCCATCATCCATGATCCATCCATTCTTCTTCCCCACGCCACGACCCCACCCTCACCTCCTGTGCGCTTTTCTGCAATCTCAATCTTCCGGCGGCGCGGGACTGGGCACTGTGTCACCCAGCAGCGGAGGTCCGCCCCTTCAGTGACGTCAGACGTCCTCCTGCGCGGAGGAGGACGTCGTCACTGAAGTGCCGTGCAGTTACAGGCCCGGACCCGGCGTCATCCATCACCAGGCAGTAACTGGATTGGCTGCGCCCGGCCCGGGCCACATTCAGTCAGCTACTGACAGGCGCTGCGGCGCATTAGCACACCGGAGCAGGACACCGGGCGGCGGCAACTCCGGTCCCCGGACAAAGTATAAAAAAAAAAAAAAAAAAAAGGTAATTTTTTCGCCCCATCCCAGGCTGCGGACCTGCCCGCCCCAAGCGGCCGCTTGGTCCGCCTGGTGGTTGCGCCGGCCCTGCCTCAGCCCATTGAATATCATTGAAGTCGGACCAAAGTAGTATCCTGTTCATGGAAGTAGGATGGATGTAGGACCAATGTAGGATAAATGTAGGACCAATGTAGCAGAGCAAAGTAGGATTGAGGCTGGGTTCACACTACTACACTACTTTGATCCTACTTTGCTCTGCTACATTGGTCCTACATTTATCCTACATTGGTCCTACATCCATCCTACTTTCATGAACAGGATACTACTTTGGTCCGACTTCAATGATATTCAATGGGCCTGAAGTAGGATCAATGTAGGACCAAAAGTAGTACAGGGAGCATTTTCAAAGTCCGACCGACTTGTGTAGGACGCTACAAGACGCTCTCATAGGGAAACATTGAACACAGAGCAAAGTAGGATGAAAGTAGTGTAGTAGTGTGAACCCAGCCGAAAGTAGTGTAGTAGTGTGAACCCAGCCTTAGGCTGGGTTCACACTTGTCCGACAAACGGTCCTACATTGGGAGCCTCATGTAGCATGACGTGTGAAAATCAATGTTTCCCTATGAGAGCTGTCTTAACTGGTCCTACACAAGTCGGTCCGACTTTGAAAATGCTCCCTGTACTACTTTTGGTCCTACATTGATCCTACTTCAACCCATTGAATATCATTGAAGTCGGACCAAAGTAGTATCCTGTTCATGAAAGTAGGATGGATGTAGGACCAATGTAGGATAAATGTAGGACCGATGTAGCAGAGCAAAGTAGGATGAAAGTAGTGTAGTAGTGTGAACCCAGCCTGAGGCTGGGTTCACACTGCTACACTACTTTCATCCTACTTTGCTCTGTGTTCAATGTTTCCCTATGAGAGCGTCTTGTAGTGTCCTACACAAGTCGGTCCAACTTTGAAAATGCTCCCTGTACTACTTTTGGTCCTACATTGATCCTACTTCAGGCCCATTGAATATCATTGAAGTCGGACCAAAGTAGTATCCTGTTCATGAAAGTAGGATGGATGTAGGACCAATGTAGGATAAATGTAGGACCGATGTAGCAGAGCAAAGTAGGATGAAAGTAGTGTAGTAGTGTGAACCCAGCCTCAGGCTGGGTTCACACTACTACACTACTTTCATCCTACTTTGCTCTGCTACATTGGTCCTACACTGATCCTACATTGGTCCTACATTGGTCCTACATTGGTCCTACATTGATCCTACATTGGTCCTACATCCATCCTACTTTCATGAACAGGATACTACTTTGATCTGACTTTGTGATAGTCTGACTTGTTCTTTGACCAATCAAAACAATCCCAGAGTGAGATAAATTCCTTTTACTGCTGCTGTAATCACAAGTCGGATGTCAAAAGTCGGATGGTTAGGACAAGGCTCCTACTTTGGTCTGACTTCAATGATATTCAATGGGCTGAAGTAGGATCAATGTAGGACCAAAAGTAGTACAGGGAGCATTTTCAAAGTCGGACCGACTTGTGTAGGACCAGTTAAGACAGCTCTCATAGGGAAACATTGATTTTCACACGTCATGCTACATGAGGCTCCCAATGTAGGACCGTTTGTCGGACAAGTGTGAACCCAGCCTCATTTGAGTCCAGCTGTGTTTGATTATACTGATTGGACTTGATTAGGAAAGCCACACACCTGTCTATATAAGACCTTACAGCTCACAGTGCATGTCAGAGCAA